>NC_061116.1:110816306-111116306 GCF_002878395.1 Capsicum annuum | reverse complement strand
TAAGAAATATGTTTAAGTTGATAAGCTACAAAGTTAACCCCCTCTATATTAGTAGCCTGCATCACCTAAAAGATTTTTTCCATATCAAAAAAAAGCCTTTTGGATCCTCTTCCAGCTTCACCCTAGTAAAAGTTGGAGGACCCATATTCATAAATTGAACAAACCTTGTGTTATCAACAGAAAAAGTACCAGTCGCACCCAACTTGGCCTGGGCATAAACCAATTGGGAAATAACATTAATAGACTGATGAATTTAGGCATTTGTCATACCGCCCAAAGAAACCTAAGGAGAACTATCCAGAATAAGAGAAACTCTAGAACCATCAAGAATAGGACCATGAGATCAAAGATGTACTCTAGATGTAGTACGTACCTAATCAGTATTATCCCCAGATGGGACAAAAGAATTTCCTTGTATTTCAGATCTAGGAGGCAAGATCTGAAAGATGAACAATTAAAGATTAGTGGATGCTCTAGGATTGAGAACTTAATCTTGAATTTAGAATACCAAGAAAGTAAACTATTCCTAAATGTCTCATAGTCTCTCTCTTATGAATGTGGTGCACTTCACACCGATAAAAGAGACTCTCCTCAATATGGCTTTGTGGACTTCCTTGTTGACCATGTACCAATGTTTTAATACCAAATTAACATAACCCTATCTGAGTCCTTATCGTAATGGGCATCCCAAGTCTAACTAGAACTAAGGTACACTCACTTAGATCATTGGTAAGATTATTCTTCTCCTGGGGTTTAAGTTGTCTAGAGGTGTCGGATATGACCTTGCCTCTCTATGTCAGAACAAAGCCAAGAACAATTTTGGAAGCATCACATTAAATAGGAAATCCATATGTGTAATCTGGCATAGTCAAGAATGGGATAGAAGTTAGTTGAGTCTTCAACTCCTAAAACCTTTTCTCACTAGAATTTGACAACTAAAATTTAACTTTCTTCTAAGACAATTGAGACATAGGGGATGGAATAGAAGAAAACCCTTCAACAAGCCATCTATAATAGATACCCAAACCAAGAAACTCTAAATATCTGATGGACTGATAGGTTTAGGCTAGTTTCTCACTGCTCTAGTATTTTAAGGGCCAACTCTAGTGCCATCACCAGAAATAATAAGGCCAAGAAAAACTACTAATCCTAGCCAAAATTTGCATGTACTAAACTTAGTGAACAACTGATGAGCTCTAAGTGTCTGCAACACAATACCCAGATGGTCTACATCATCATTCTCACTATAGGAATAGACAAGTATATCATCAATGAAGACTATGACGAACATGTCCAAGTACTAGTTGAACAACCTATTCATCAAGTCAATAAATGTTGCAGGGGTATTATCTAGTCCAAAAAAAATAACTAGGAATTTGAAGTGACCATACAGAGTTTTGAAAGTTGTCTTTAGATGATAGTCAAATCTATGGTCTATCATAGAGAAATAACTAGCACCCTTAAGTTGGTCAAATATGTCATCAATTATGGGTAGTGTATAGTTATTCTTTATTGTGACTTTGTTCAATTCACCGTATTCGATGTATATTTTAAGAGAACCAACTTTATTATGCATCAACAACACTGGAGTACTCCATGAGGAACCATTGGGCCAGATAAAACCCTAATCTAAGAGATTTTTTAACTATTTTTTCAACTCTATAATATCAGTTGGAGCCTTTTTGTTAGGTGGAATAGAGATAGGTAACGTATCTAGAAGGATATCTATTCTGAAGTTAATTTACCTTTAGGGAGGAACTCTGGGAAGATCTTCAAGGAACAAATTTGGAAATTCCCTTACTACTAAAACCCGCTCTAGAATGAGAGTCTCAGAACTAGATTCCTTGACTCAATCAAGATGGTAAACACACCCTTTAGATATCATCTTTCTTGCCTTAAGATAAGAAATGATCTGACCTCTAATAATAAAGGTGTTAACCCTACATTCAATACTTGGTTCTTTGGGAAATTGAAATAGAATGACTTTATTTCTATAGCCAACTAAGTAATAGCATGAGTAGAGCCAATCCATGCCGAGAATCACATCAAAATCAGTCATCTCTAACTTTGCAAGATCAACTGAGGTGATTTTTCAAGATACTGTTACCGTGTAACTTCTATATACCCATCTTTCTATAATAAATTTACCTTATAGGGTAGACACTGATATAGTCTCTACTAATGTTTCAAGACTAACATCGAAATTGACAACTATATAAGTTACAAAAGGAAGCAAAGTTCAAGGATCTAATAATGCATAAATACAAAGATGGGGTATACCATAGCCAGTACGGGATATTGGTGTCAATTTCTATATGGTTGTAGAAATGGCATACCTAGGGTAAAATTTTTGTAGTACTGTGTTTAGTTTCTAATTATGTTATGTTTTTGTGTAGTTAGGAGATTTTAAGTATTTAAGGTTGTTGTCATGTTTTTGATTTATTTTTGAGAACAATGATATTAATTTTTTTAGAACTGCGTAAATGTATATATATATGAGCATTGTGGAACTTGTTATGGCATTAGGATTATGGACATGATAATTATTTGCTAACAACTGCATGAATCGGATTGGTAGTAGCTTGTGATATTGACTTTATGCTATGTGTATGTGAGATTCTACTTAGTTCCCTTAGTGTATTAAATCCAAAACTTTCCCAGTCAGTCTTTCCTAAGTTTTAGGATTGTAGGTTAGGAAAGTATAATTGGCCGTTTTTAAAGTTAGTCCATTTTTAGTTTAAATGACCTTCCATGTGTGAATTGTATCCCTTGATCCCTGATTTTGAGCCTATAACCTATTTTTCTTTTTATAACTTTCACCTTCCTATTTATATTGCAATAACCTATTTTGGCCCATTCCTCCTTAGACATTATACACCGCAACTCAGGAAAATTGTCTAAGTTGAGGTAGCCATCACAAGGGTGTGTAATGTAAAGTAGGTATATAGAAGAGTAGAATGAGAAAAAAAGATCATAGGAATGGGTGTGGTAGAAAAACAAAAGAAAAGGAAAAAGAAAAATAAAATGAAAAAGAAAAGAAAAATTGTGAAAAAATAAAAAAGAAAGAATAAAATTTGTACCCAAGGCAAATGTGCAATAAAGAATAAAAAGGGAAAAATTAGGTTGGAATAAAAAGTAAATTGGTTTTGTGGACCCTAAAAATATCCAAAACCAATGAATAGAATTATATACTTATATGAAATACCGGGATAGGAAACACGACTTAGCATGAAAGTGAAACATTAGCCTAGACTATGTATCACAACCATAATACAAACACCCACTGTTTATATAGGTCATGCTCTCCCTGATGAGAGGACCCTAGTTTGTGTTAGCCGCACCAACTAGAGATATCCAAGAGATACTTTCAAATGCCTCGACTACACATTAATCTAGAATATATATATATATATATATATATATATATATATATATATACATATAGTGTGTGTGACACAAGCACACAGTAATCAAGACAAACCATCATGCCGTTAAACATGAGTTTCTAGTATCGATCCCCCCAGGACCTCCACCCTCACGGTCTAGCTACACAAAACCCTTTAAGCATAATTAAAACAAGTGTAACATAACCGATTAATTTAATGAAGCAATTATACATTAAGGCATTAACCACAAGTATCATAATACCATTACACATACTAGCTTATAATTATGTCCAAATAATTTCATCAATTAGGGGGAATGCCATGACCCTCTTTGTTTCTTAAATCAAGCATAGGGAACTCCACTACCCCCTTGATTAATTAATTAAAGTTGTAAGTTAGGTGAATTCCATGATACCCTTTGTTTATTAAATCAAGTTAGGGAAATTCCACGACCCTCTTTGTTGAATAAGTCAAGATTAAAATAAAAAATATGGCAACAAGGACTTCAAAACCCTTTTTATTTGTTTAAATATTTATGTAACGAAATAGTTTTGAGAAGTAATCAAAATAATGTGATTACCCATAATTCAAATTCAATTATGCAAGAGGATTAAGAGAACCCAATTTCCAAAAACAAATTCCAAACCTAAATCATCAAACTAGGGGGATACATTAACCCCTTTTCAATTACCAAACCCATGCAACCATTTAGTTTAAAAACCCTTGATAAAGCATAAATAATTCTTATAAAATTGTGGGAATCCAATTCAACTAACATTCATTCCAAAATCCTCAACCTATATTCAAATCCACATGAAAAACCTATTTAAACAAAATCTTTAAGAAAAATAAGTTAAAGGTTGAAAGGATGAGAATTATGGAAAGAAACCACCACTTGGAAGCTCTAAATGATCAACCTTGAGAATCCCTATCTTTTTCTTCACTTAAGGATTTGAGAGAGTTTAAGAATGTGTTTTATTATGTTTTTGGATTTATGAGGTCCCAAAAGGTTTTAAGTTTGTGGGTCATAATTGGGGAAAAAAGTAAATGAAAAAATTACCCTAAATGAAACACTAAAAATTTGTAGCCCAATCATTATAGGTCATCTGATGACTCATAACGTCTGACTACGAGTCATCTCCTAGACTCATAGTCTGGGGAGTGTCCTAAGGCATCTCCACTGTTGACCCTAGAAGTCATACCATATGACTCACAGTCCTACATTATGACTCATAGGGTCCAGTCGTAGTCATAATAGAAATAAAGTACCACTACACTGGTGAGACAATGAATCCCACATTACAACTCGTAATGTCTCACCACAACTCGTATGGTCTTAATTATACCTAAGAAAAAAACATTAACACCTAAGCAGGTCACCCTATGATTAGGGAACTACAACTTAGGTATAGTCTTCACAACTTGGTATGTGAGTCATAGCGAGTATAGGAAGATCAAGCGTCAAAATTTTTATAGGACAAAATTTTGGTGCACTTTCCACCATCAAATGGATGGACAAGAAGAGCACACTATTCAGAGTTTGGAGGATATTCTAAGGGTAGTGCGATTGATTAAATGTATTTGGTTTGACCATTTGCCTCTTATAGAGATTTCTTATGCCAATAGTTATCTTTCAAGCATTCTAATGGCCCCTTTTGAATCTCTTTATAATAAAAAGTATAGGTCTCCTATTTGATGGTTAGAAGTATAGGATACTATATTTTTTTGACCTGACTTGGTTCGCTAAGACATAGACAAGGTGAATATGATTAAATAAAGAATTAAGTCCTCTTAAATTCACTAAAAGTCATATGCAGATGTTAGGCAAAAGGATTTAGAGTTTGAAGTAGGTAATTAGGTGTTTTTTAAGGTTTCTCCTATGAAAAGAGTCATGAGATTTTTGGATAAGGGAAAGCTCAGACCTTATTACATTGGTTTGTAAAAAATTCCAAGGAGAATTAGGAATATTGATTATGAGTTAGATATACTCGTGAGTTTGCCTTTGATTCATACTATTTTCCATGTTTCTATACTTAATAAGTGCGTAGGTAACCCTTCTTTTATAGTGCCTATTGCATATGTGGGTGTTAAGGATTTTTTGTCCTATGAGGAAGTCCCAACTAAAATATTTAATAGACAAGTTCACTGATTGAGGAGTAAGGATATAGCTTCAGCGAAGGTTCTCTTGAGAAATCAAAAGGTAGAAGAAGCTACATGGGAATCTGAAGAAGATATAAAGGCTAAATACCCATTCTTGTTCCATGTGATAGATGAATGTTCTCAAGCATGAGTTCTATTTCTGACTTATTGACTTTTTAAATTATCCGTGAATTCTATTGTGCTCTTTCAATTATCATGCTAAGAATGTGCTTACTTTTCATTCAGGGATGAATGATACAAAGAGGGGAGAATTTAAGACCCCATAAAAATTTCAATATTTTATTTTTGACCCTTTCATGCATGTAACGTTAATTTTTTAATTTAAATTATGATAAGGAATATTAAATGGGTGTTTTGGAAAAGTTTCAAAATTTTCAAAAAGGTTCAAAGTTATTTTGGGATCTCGAAGTACTGAAGGATCATGATGTGGTATGCCACACCACTTACCTTCTGCAATAAGAGCATAGCACACTGGCTACCTGCAAGATATCGGCGTGCGACGCTGATATATATATTTCATCCCTTTTTCATTTTTTTCGACTTGGGGTGAGGAGATTTTTGGTCCTTTGTCCATTAAACAACTTTAAACACAAAATTTACCCTTATCCCTTCAGTGATACAGATCAAATATGATTTGTTTCCTCTTAAACTCCAAACCTAAGAAAGTACAAGGGTTTTACAGGAATTCACTACTTCAGGATCCAAGCTCCAATTTCTTTTCAAATTCTATTGTACTTTAGGCATGTTTCTCTTTCCTTAACTTGAACTTCACATTATAAAATCAATTTATTGATTATTCATGTGATTTGTATTGATGGGTTAGAAATAGGGTTGAGGGTTTTTGTCTGTTATTACTTGAATTACTTTTCCCAAGTGCTAAATAGACTATTCATAGATTAATTAATGTTTTTGGGACTGAATTGGTGCATTGTGATTATGGTTAAAATAGGTGACATAGATTTCATCAAAATTGATGAATATTTGGCTTCGTAATGGCATTAACCTCAACCCATATTGTAAACTTAGTTTTGAATATGCATTGTTACATAATTTAATTTATATTTTGAAAGTATTGCATTTCATTAATTGATAAATGGATTTGTAATTCCCTTTGTGGCCATGATTATTGATTTTATTAGAACTTAGGAGTCTAATGGTTAAATGGACTAGTTTGGCATAATTGAATCAGCTTACAAGCATATTGGCATGATGATACCATGTTGTAAAATGCCTTAATAAAGACTTTTTGGTTAATGATTGGGTTTATAAGTAAACTATTTTAATTTGGGCTTAAAGGGAATTATGTATCTCTCCATGAAGGTGTAGTCCCGGGGGACCAAAACTGCTGACGGTATGAGTCTACAAGACCATGTGTCTAGATAAACATTTTATTTTGGATGTCTATCTCATTGGTTTATTTAGACTTTCCTTGGTACATACAGTTAATATGGATTGGTTCCCATTTGGCAGGGAGAGTCGAACCCATATAGATTATGGGTGACTTTAGGACGAAGCGAGCTACATAATTTTTGTTAATGTTTTAACTATTATGTTAACTGACCCTTCTCCCTATCCTGACATTCTATATACATGTATAAATATTGTGCATGTGGTTTATGACTATATTTTCATAAATGCATTATTGTATGCTTATCCCTTAAGTTATATACAAGTTCTTGCCCCACTGACCATCCCTAGATGTTGCATCATCATGTAGGTTAGGAGGACTTTTCTTTTGCTCCTATGCAGTGTTAGGTTGTTAGTTACTTCTATTTTTTTATTGTGAAGTGGCGGGCCTTCATTCCTTCAGAAGGTCTTGTTATTTCATTTATCTTTCTGTATTGTCTTAGTATTTTTGGATTCTTTTTCTCATAGTCGGGGGTATGTCACGCCACAGTTTGTATTTCTTTTTTAGAGTCTTTTATGGATAGTATTGGGATGTATGATCATTTGTTTTGAATCTCTGACCCATTTATATTCAAGTATAAAATCTATGGTAGTTACCCATGTACATGCACAACCCTCTTCCACTTCTAAAATGGTAGAAAGTTCGACATTCACCCGCTTTTAAATAACATTCACTCCCTCATTAACTCTTCAGTTCCTTCTTCTTTGTTATTTAAGCCTAGGCATCCTGATTATTTTTCCATCATCACTACATACAAATTCTTTCTACTTAAATTTTTTTTCAAATATATCTTAATTTCTACTAAGTTTTATGTTGTTGTGGAGTTGAGTTGCAAGCGTAAGTTTCATGGCCTTAAATTTATGGGTTTATGGTATGAATTGTCGACATGGAGATATAAGGAGAGAATTTTTCTTGAATTGTGTCAGACTTGGACAAAAAATATAATCATCAATTCTGAACATGAACCAAAAGTAATATCATTATTTGCTGAACATGAATTGGAATTAATGTCACCCAAGTACATATCTAAACTAGGACTTAATATATCTTAAGCCTCCCTAAGATATAAAATACAAGCGCAAACTTATAAAGTCCTATCGAATCTACAAGGAGATAACAATAATAATTTTGGTCTAAGGTGGGCCAGAGAGGCCCTTTTCTAACCCCAAAAATCCATTCTAAGGAAATTTCTACCCGATATAGACTAATGTGTCAAATCCCATCACAAGGTTCTAAATAGGACTCATTGTGTTCTAAGGTGTCAATTATACCGAAGGGACGGTTAGTTAGGTCAAGTATACCGGAATATGGTCCCTTAATCAGCTAAATAATCCAATTCACACTAAATATACCACCAAGTCCTAACTTCCAACCAAAAACTAGTATACTATCATAAAGATACTATAATTAAGCTCAATATAACAGAAAAGTAATCCTATCCTACCTAGATTTTGAAGAAATCCTGATATAGTTTGCTAAATAGCCAATATCTCCTCTCATGAAACATCCGCACAATGCCATACTATCAAGATAGTAGTTTACGTATTAATATGAGAATAATGATACCCATAATGCATTTTTATACATCAGCTCCAACATCAATTTAATGTTCAATGTAGGGCCCCCTTATGGAATTGCACTTTTAAAATCGTCAACATGTCTCGCTAAGCTCAAGGATCATTTACCCTAAAATGGGTAAAGTTCAAGCTCAAGTGATACCAAAATAAACCCATAAAGAATCAAGGGAATTGGGACTAAATTGAAGAATTAAAACCCAAATCGGATGAAAACTTGAAGGGTTTATGTTGAGGAAATAATTATTTCTAGCTCACTATCACCCCCCACGATAACCCAAATACTAGTCTACAAATTCTAGTCTCACTCTGTACTTTTTAGCTCTTAATAATTGTGGGAAATAGGAAAAAATTGGGTAAAGGGAAGAATTTAGTACCCTCCCAGGGGCCACTTAAGTGGTCACTTAACGGCTTAAGCGGTCACAGCTAAAGCAATCCATGGATTGCTAAAGCGATCCCCGTCTTGGGCTTCTCTCTACTAACTAGGTAAAGAGATTTCTTAAGTGATATCTACTTCACCATACGGTCATTCAATAAAGCAACCAAGATGGACCAAATTTAGCCGCTAAAGCAATATTTGGTCTTCTTAAGTGGCCTTCGCTAAAGAAACCAAAGCTCAGCTTTAGTGGATGCAACAGCTAAATTCAAGATTTACCAAGTTTCCACCAATACATCAGAATTTATTCAAAATCCCATGAATATAATGATAGTGCTACTAGATCAAATTCAACATTCCAAACTCAATGAAGCCATAAAAATTTCCAATTGTGGTCATTTTGACAAAATATGGCCCCTTAGCCAAGGGCTACATTTATTAAATTCCGACTAATAGCCCAAAATGACTCTGAATGACTTGGGCCCAAATCAAAGGTCCCCCTAGACAAAATTTATGTTCCAAAGTTGATGGAATTGTCAAAATTGGAATATAAGGTTGTTAAACTAATGTTAATACCCGATAGAAAATTCATACAACAAAGACTCCAAAATAAGGAATTAGCTTTAAGAACCAAATGAACTACCCGGTAACTGAACTATCATCTCCAGCAAGTCACAAATGACATGGCAAAGCTATAGGAACGATCTAGTTGGATAAAAAAAGGTATTTAAATGCTTTAAATGACCAAGAGGATCATTACAAATTTCCTTCTAGAATATATGAAGAGTTATGTGGCCCATTGCTCACCAAATTAATATTTTTAGAGTCTTCTTGCAAATGACACTATTTGTTTGTCAATCCATATTGGCAGTAAAAGTTTATAGGCATTTTAAAGAGGTACTATCCCAAGTGCGTGCTAGGCAAGGAGTGGAGATAGTGAGAGTAAGCTACTAGTTAGCCTTTATATTGGGGTGTGCAGCGTGGATCACCCCTCCCAAGCATAAAAATCCACTTTCCACTTATTAAATTAGGGGGAAAATAGTCTTATAACCCTATGCATCTTCCCCAATTTCTTTCTAATCACCAAGTTCATCCCAAAATAATTACAATCCTCTCAAAAGCCTCACCTCTCTTCTCTCCCAAAAAGTTCAAATACTCAAGAAAATGTTTTCAAATATCAAGGATCAAAAGCTCCAAGTTCATGAAATCCTCCAAGAATAGCTTTTAACACAGAAATACTCTTTTTTCCAGGTATGTAATGTTTCAATAGGGTTTTTCTTTTACCCTTATTTCTAGAACAACAGTTTTATTTAGATATCTATGATTTGGTAAACGGAGATTAATACCCAATCCTAATGATTTTCCATCAATATGATTTATCATTATTTAATGATTATTATCCATGGATTAGACTTAGGAAGTTTATGATTTCTAGCTTAAGAATCACAATTTAGACTCATCAATCCATGACTTACATAAAATTACCTGATTTGATGAGTTGTACTTGAATGATACGATCCATCATGAAATCTCATATTTTGGCATGTAATACATGATTTAGCACAAATTCTTATGATTGGACACAAATTACTTAATTACATGCTTTCCCAAGAGTTGGTATAAAATACATAAGTTTCACACATTTTTTCCTTGTGGTCTCAATTATCATAAACTCGTGATTTTAAAGTAAGCTTTGCACCTAAGTATCTAGTCTTTGTTATAAGATTTTTCCAATAATGTATTATTTTTATTATGTTTAAAAACCATGATATCATAAGAAAAGTTTTCATGAATATGAAACATGATTAGCATGATAGTCCTGTATGCCACTAATACTTAATCAATATAACATCTAGAATACCATCAATGATATATAAAATAAGAAAGAAGCAGGACTAGTTTTCACTGTCTGAACCACAGATATTAAATGTAACACTTATTTAATGTTTATTTCAATGATAATATCATACAATATGATCAGTCAGTAAATTTTTGGGAGTAGTATTTATTACCGAATGAACAAAAGTTCAACACACGCAAGTCTTAAAACTATACTATTCGTATAGATTTATTTTTCCATCCTAGTTTTTGCATCATTTAGTGGTCACATCAACTATTGTTTTATAATAATGTCATGGAGTAATTCAACCCTCCTCAACATAGGTCAAATATTGGACTCCATGTTTGCTCAGATGGAGAAACTCCCACATAATTTGTTTTACATATTTAGTATTCCTTACCCCTAATTTTAATTATTTTTAGATTACTTTTATGATTTTAAATATACTTCGTATATGCAAATGATGAATCTTTATTTTTGGTTTTGTACTTTAACTCAGTATATTTTCTAGGTTATTCATCCACAGTTAAACAAGTTTTATACCATGTTAGCACTTGTTTTAAATCATATGAAATATTATACCTCTACAACTTTCTAATTTTAAAAAATATTTTTGCTCATGAGTCAGAGATTTCATTATGTCTCAGATTTTTTTTGTATAGACATAATTTAAATGCAAATTTTAGTTAGTTGTTTATGTCCCGAGTTTTGAATTTTTTAAGTGTTTTTATTATTAGTGCATAGTTCACATGCTCAACACATTTAAAGTTCTGACTACATACCTCTTTTGCCTATATTTTTCATGTAATGTGGATACGAGTGCTCATTATCAGGACTTTTTTTAGGAAGACCATAACTTCCTGTCATCAAGTGATAATTTCTCTTTATTAAATGACAAAAGTCAGTTTTTAGTTATAGTTTTTTATTTCTATTTATATGGATTGATTACTAATACCTGGGGGTCATGTCCTTGCGACCTATGGTCAATATTAGTAAAGGCTTCATGGATAGTCAGTCAGAGTATTTGTATTTAGTTATGATCTCTTTCTATACAATTACAATTGTTATAAACTTTCAATATTTATGTATCATACCTTTTTATTTCATGATTAAGATTTCTCTCAACCATTTCAAATCATATATGTTTAAATTCAGTTGTTCTGCACAATGCCAGTACCATGGGTTACTTTCGAATCATATGTAGTTCTAAGAATTTTGTTATGTCTAGGGGTAGTCTCAGGGAATGATAAACTTGGTATTAAAGAATAGAGTTCTAGTGTCCTGGGGTGTCTATGAAGCCCTATCTAATAGAGTCTTGTGTTATGGAATGGAGATGTTGGTATTTTTATTTTAGAGGCTACAGATCATTTAGGAAATGTTTAGCTTCTTTAGTATTTCAAGTCATACCATAGAGTTATTCTCAACCTAATATATGTAAATCGAAGCATTATTCTATGTTTGCTAACTAAGCCTAATTTTTGAGTTAATAGAAACAATCAAGCTTGAATCTCCTCTAATAAAGTTTTCGCAGGTAGAGCGTACAAATAGTTATGAGACTGTATAAGGACTTAAGAGGGTCCTATTTATGTTTTTAATTTTTTCTATTTGTATAGAATGACTCTTGTTCATGTAAATTGTCTGTTGATCCAAAACAAGATGTGAAACAAAGTTCAAGTGACATAAGGCATCTATGAAGCCCTCTCTAACAGAGTCTTGTGTCATGGCATTAAGATATTTGTAATTTTCTTTGACAGGTTATAGGGAATTTAGGAAATGTTTACCATTTTTAGTATTCCAAGTCATACCATAAATCTATTTTGTACACAATATATAAAAATCAAAGCAGTATTCCTTTTTTGCATACTAAGATTCATTTTTGAGGTAATATAAACAATTACGTTTGAATCTCCACTGATAAATTTTTCTTAGGTAGAGACTATAAATAGTTAAGAGACTGTACAAGGACATAAGAGGATCCTATTTTTGTATTTAAGTTCAACTATTTGAAAGGACTGACAATTGTTCATACGAATTATCTATTGATCTAAAACATGATGTGCTCTTATATCTTTTCTTGGATTATAATTTAGATGGCCCTTAAGTTAGACGAAATATGTATCCAGATTAGATTATTTGGTATTGATTACCCTAGATTTGTTATGGTTTGAGATGTTCCAAGAAAGAGTACCAGCGTAAGTACATATTTAGAAGTATGATACTTAATGTGCAAAAACTTTAGAATTTTTTGAAGATTAGGAGAGTTAGAAAATATCATATGTGCTGAAAGGATAATAGAGTGTAGTATGATAGTAAGAAATAGTAGTAATACTATGAAAAAGAGAGATGCTTGTAGATTGAAGTAAGACCGAATATGGTTAAAGTTGTATGGTTCGTGAACTCGTGTTTACATGATCAATATCTAGTAGATCTAAATTAGTTTAGTATGCGAGAAGATAGTAACATATTAGTTAAAAGGGTCCATAGAGTGTAGTATGATAGTTTGAAATAGTAGTAAGATTATGAAAGAGATAGGAACTTATATACTGAAGTTAGGTAGGATGTGGTTAAGGTTGATGGTTCTTGATGAACTAGAGTTTATATTATCTCTATCAAGTTGTTTTTAGTTAGTTTAATGTATGAGAAGTTCTGTGGCTATCCATGATAAGCGTTAGACTTTAAGCTTGCATTTCAAATGGTTAGTGCGATAAAGATGATGACTTTATTTGGGTGGTGTTGATAATATATGGAATTGATATAACAGGTTAATTTAGCATAAGCTTGATTCTAATTTTATCTTCTTGATAATATGTAATAATACTTCAGTTCATTTTTCTTATTTATGCTTATTTTCAGTTTTAAAGATTTCCTATAGCTGTCTCTAGTCACTTATGACTTCCCAAAACTGATAGTTCGGTTACCGGTTAATTTGTTTATTTTTTAGATCCATTTTCCTGTTTTAAAGTCTTCCCTAGTTCTATAAGTCCACTGAGCAAAGAATCTTTTAAATGATCTTGTATACAAATTCTAACTATGCTAGCAGCTCTAAAATATAAATTTTAGCCTAAGTAGGCCTTTGGTGTGGGTCATGAGGCACCCAGGCACATTTCGACCTATTGGTTGGAAAATTGAGCAACTAGAAATATGGAATTGGGACCAATATTTTTTAGAAATGACATTGGATGAAAAATTTTACTATGCCATTGAGTTTAAAATTTTGAATTTGGTATCATTACGAATGAATCCCAAGCACCCGTTCGAGCCTATTTTGGACATGGAAAATCTAATCGTTAGAATTTTTGGTGCCACTGCGATCGCTATATCTATGTAATGATTGTAGTAATTCTAATCAGCCCAATTTATTGTAATTATAGGGCTCGAGTAATGATCACAGTCTTTGTGTGCAGGACCAATATGGTGTGATCATGATAGCGACACCCGAATACTTGGACTTTATATAAAAGGATCCCTTTTTCAATGATTTTGGCCATTTTTCATCAATTCCTTGAGATATTAAAACCCTAAATTGCATGAGAACTTAAAATTGAAGCTTGTTGGTGATTGGAAAGCTAGAGTAATATTTATTTCTCTGATTATCTTCCGATTTGAGGTAAGAATTCACCTGTTTCTTGGATAAATTTCTTTATTTCTTTCTCAAAAACATAAAACCTTTAGGCCTTGATTTTAGCCCTAATTTCGATTGGTTTTCACCCATTTTGTAGGGTAATGATTCCTTGAGCATGCAATAATGTTGGGTTTGTTTTTGAAATGTAATTTAGTACGTGGGACCTACATTGGATTTTTTTGTGATTTTTGGACCCGAATCACAATGGTGAAATACGGGTATAATTATTCTTGTATTGATAAGTAGAATATGTTTATGATAGCTTGGCATCTTGAGGAGTATTTGTAGAAGAGAAAAGTAGTAGTTTAGTGGATCAATTAGCTCTCTTCGGCGTTGAGGTAGGCTAGATTTATCCTTTCATTAAATTGAGCTATTTTATAGTATTTCTATGATATTGTATTGGATTTGGGATGGTATTTAAGTGTTTGACTGATGAAATACAATACTTCGGTTATTTGTACTATTTAGGCCATTGTGGAATCACAGAGTTGTTGCACTTAGCTTGATTTATTATGCTTTAGGTGAATTGGATTTCATTTCTCATGTTTAGCATGAGAATTATTTAGATCATTCAAGTTAGATAAAGATGCTTTAGATGCTCATGCTTTGGGTGAATTTGGCCTTAGTTTTATATGTTATTGACGGTTGCCTTAGTTTCCATTGGACTTAGTAAATGTGTTTGGGAAGGATCTTTTACCTGGTACTAATTGTGGCTTGTTTAAAATCTAAAAGTTAACTTACATACCTTAAGCCTAGGGTGGATAGAAATTGGCGTAAAATGGAACTCGAGGATTAGAAGTGGACTCTTAACCCAATTTAGGTTATGACACATGATTAGTTTTTGTGATTCTTTTATACTTATTAAACTCTTGGAAATGTCTAGTGAGGCGATATTGAGAAATATATATACTTAATAGTTATGTTGGGTAATGTGAGGATCGACTATTGATTATGTTATCATTATGCTATTAATGATACTTCTTATGATGTTGATTATATATATATATATCCGGTTCAATAAATAATTATGTTATTAATTATATACATATACTTGGATCGAGTGCGAAGGATGATTATGGCACTATTGATACTTACCAGTTAAAGTTTGGCTATTGATTATATTTACTGATTTAAGTCTGACTATTGATTATTTACCTATTTAAGTTCGACTATTGATTATATTTATTGGTTCGAGTTTGGATATGCATATTATGCTATGAGGATATACTTCTTATAATTAATGATATCATAGTGTGAGACTCAAAGTAGCAATGTTGCTAAGATGGAAAAGAAGGAAATGGTTATAATGTGTCATGACATAAATGAACTCTACTGGTAAAATGAGTACTGGATATATGATGACTAGACGATAATTTAATTAATGATAAAAGATGGATAGTTGATTAACAAACTAGTGTATAAATGATTATAAGGTTGCTATATGTTGGTAAATTGTGGAATAATAGTTTAATAACAAGTTTGTTATTTGTCAATGATGAATAGTTGCTTTATTCTATCTTTGAGTGTACTCTCTAGGTGTATGGGAGTTCTGTAATGAGTTATTTATTTTCCAGACCAATTTACGTATGCGAACCAATTTTGTAGTTCTGACTTTTAATGCATTGACGTTTTATGAGATGTTATTATTCCAATTTATTTACTATTCTATGGACAGTGATGTTGTATCTCCTATAGGTTTGTCTATACCTTGACTTATTTATGTTATATTACATTTTATCATACTTATATCATGATTTAGCTAATTGGGAGGATAATGCCTACTGAGCACCCATTTTTTGATACTCATACTTTGCTTTTTTATTTTTTGGTACAGATCTGAGTACGAGCTATCATTGTTAATTGTTATTATGTTGTGTTTATTTGCGAAGATAGGGGGAGTCTTGGAGTTAGAGTCACCTATTTCCTTCTATGTTTTGATTTTCAGTCTTTAGTTATCGAGACAGATTTTGTTGACTATTCTAACTCTTTGGGTTATATTATTATTAGATGCTCTTGTACTAGTTCTACAAGGTCAAGGGTAGTATCTTGTGCTGACTATTTTTACTATTTAAAGAACATTCCTTATTTATAAATGTAATGTTTATTTTCACCTATGATTGAGAATTTTCCACCAAGTTAACCCATTGTGTTTAACTCTAGGTTATAATTTGGTTACCTACTGGCGGGTTAGAGTAGCTGCCACATGACTCGTAAATCATGTCTTGACATAATCAGTATGGTGGTGCAAGTTTGAAACGTATGAGACATCCGTGTAGAGTAGTTAGTTGCATAGTAGTATCTTAGTAGGGAGTGCTAGTACTGGTTTTTCATTTTATATGTGTTTTATGTGGAAGCTCTGTATCATTTATAAAGTGACACTGTGACTATTAGAAGAAAAAAAGGATTATGGTTCAGTTTAAAGTCTATGAGGAGGCCCACAGACCTAAACGTATGATCTTGATCTATGGTGGAGAAGATAGTAAAAGTAACGTAGTTAGGTTCTACAATTTTATTAGTAGTGCTAGCTTCTAGAACAGAGCTAAGGGAGGTAGAGACTCAACCTATTCTTACCTTAGTATATTCCTCGTACTTAAGATATTATGGTACTCTACTCACGCCTTGTGTGTCAGTTCCATAATCATAACTCATATTCATGCACCATCACGATCCGAACCAGGCCCTAGTCATGACGGGTATCTCAAGACCACCATGATCCAGAGACCAACCCTTTAGCCTAATATCTAGAACATAATGAAAGAATACAGCAAAAACCAACCAAATAATAAGAAGAAGGATAGATAATAAAATTTAAACTTTATGAATCAAAACCAACAACCAATCCACACTTGTCCATAAAAGCCTTTAAAACCAAAAATGCCAAATAGGTTAGGATATTCCCTTGAGCATGACCAAAAAGAATCCAAAATCATACAATAAGGACTAAAGAAAATAGATGAAATTAGCGAGCCTTCAAAAATATGGAGGCTCACCACTTCATAACAGATTCACATGAATATTGCATCACCTAACGCTACACGGGAGAAATAGAAAACACTTCGGACCCTCCATCATGAAATGATATAGCATACAGGAATAGCCTTTTGGATAAGCATTGGCATGTAACTTCGGGAAAGTGATAAAATAATGCCAATGCCAAAAACTAGTCAAGAATCATATGCACCACAGTTATATACATATATATAGGATCCTAGGATAGGGACAAGGGTCATGATCATAAGAGTGTAAACTATTAACCTAAATTATGTAGCTCACTCCATCCTAAATATACCAACGAGATACATGGATTAAGTTCCCCCTGTAAAAAGGGCCCTAGTGCGTATTAGCCATACGAACTTAGGAATCTGAAGGAAGGGCTAACAACACCAAGGCTCTAGACATCCAAAAATATAATGTGTGAACTAAGAACATGGTCATACAGACCCCCACTCTAGAAAACGACATTTCCAATGCTAGTCTCCCTGGGACTACACCTTCATAGTGAGCTACACAATTTCCTTTAAGCCCAATTTAAAACATTTGCACATAAACCCATCAATTAACAATACAATTATTTAATATGGCATTTACCACTTGGTATCATCATACCAATTATTCTTGCAAGCTCATATAACCATGTCAAACCAATTTATGTAACTATTAGACTCCCAAGATCTATTTGAAAATCCAAACCATGTCCATCAAGGGCCTTTAAAATCCATTTGAAACAATTATCCCTTAATGTAATACAATGGGTTCATAAATATGTTGAATTGTGCAATTTTCCACATTCAAAAACTAAATTTTTACAAAGTGGGTTGGGATTAATGTCATTACCAAGCAAAAAATTTACCAATTTAGGGAAACCTATGTTCACCATTCCAATTTCTATAATAATGCACCCATTATGTCCAAAAACAAAAAATTAAAGAATAAATCATCAATTTAATACATGGTAAAAGTAATCCAAGTGATACCAATCCAAACCCTACAACCCAATTTCAAACCCAAAATTTAAACCATATGGATAATGAGTAAATAAATTCAACAATGTGGAATTAAATTTGTGTAATAAGATACATGCCTTAAATACATAAGAAATTGAAGTCAATTTGATGTTTGGTGCTTAGATTGTGACTCCTATGTGAAAACCTTGAGTTTTCTTGGGTTTTGAGTTTAAGAGAGAAAGAGAATGATTTGATCTTTGAAAACTAAATGGAATGGGATTATTTTTTGGTTAAAGGTCGTACAAGGGATTAAAAGACCAAAATCTTCTCACTTCAAGTGAAAAAAAAATGGGTATTTTTATCACAGCAGCATGTCATGCAAATATCGCGGAGGCTAGCCTATATGCCAATGTTTCTATCACAGAGGTTATCCTCTATGACATGCCAATGTCATAATCCCTCACTTCCTAGAGGTCCCACAATGACCCTGAACCCATTTCAAAAATTTCAAAACATTCCCAAAACACCCTTTTAACATACATAATAAAAAATTTAAGTCAAATTAATTTTACACACGTAGGAGGGAAAAAAAAATGATTAAACTTTTAAGGGGTCTTACATTATCCTCATTAGGATAATTCATCCCCGAATGAGTAATTATATAATTTTTAGAACGACATTAGGAAACTAGAACTCACACCTCAAGCACACTCATCCATCACCGAGAACAAGAATGGGCATTTGGCCTTCATGTCTTCTTCAACCTCCCATGTAGCTTCTAATACCTTTTGATTTCTCCTAAGAACATTCATTAAAGCAACATCATTTGTCCTTGATTTATGAATATATCTATCCAATATTTCAATCGGTACTTCCTTATAAGTTAAAGAATCTTAAACGCAAATATTATTAATAGGAACTATGAAAAAAGGGTCACCCTTATACTTTTTCAATAGAGACACATGAAAAATGGGGTACTTGTTTTGATTATCTCTATTCGTGGTACACAATTTTCATCTCACTATTGCCAGTCGTTTTAGAAGGGGGTTGGGTACTAAAGTTAGTCGTAGTACTAATTTTCACGCACTGATGGATGGGCAGGTAGAAAGGACTATTGGCACATTAGAACATATGCTTCGTGCATGTGTGATTGATTATAGTGGTAATTGGGTTGTGCATCTACCTCTTATAGAGTTTGCTTACAATAATAGCTATCATTCTAGCATTGGAAGGGCCCTTTTTAAGGCATTGTATGGTAGGAGATGTAGATCTCTTATTGGATGGTTTGAAATTGATGTGGCAGATATGTTTGGCCTAAATTTGTTTTATCAGGCGATGGAGAAGGTAAAGGTGATTTAGGATATACTTAAGGCTGCTCAAAATTTCCAAAAGTCCTATACAGATGTAAGGCGTAGGGATTTGGAGTTAAGGTTGGGGATTGGGTTTTCCTAAATGTGTATCCCTTGAAGGAAGTAATACCGTTTGGAGAAAAAAGGAAGATCAGTCCTCGGTATATTGGTCCTTACATGGTTTTTAGGTTGTTTTGTAATATTGCGTATAAAGTAAAGTTACTTTCTACATTAAGTTCCATTCATCTGGTATTTTATGTCTCTATATCGAGAAAGTGTATCGGTGATCCTTCATTTATTATTCCTTTGGAAGGATTGGGTATCTCAAATTCTCTATCTTATAAAGAGATACTAATTGAGATCTTGGATCAGTAGGTTCGTTGATTGTGGACCAAGGATGTAGCTTCGATTAAGGTTTTATGGAGAAACCACAAGGTAGAAGAAGCTACTTGGGAAGTAGAAGATGAAATGAAGTCTAAGTATCTGAACTTGTTTTCTGCTCAGGATATTCGTGCAGAAGGTATGTGTTCTTGATCACATCTTTGTATTCTGACTTGGTTAAAGAAAGGTTGATTTCCTTGCATCTTTGTTTTCTAACTTAGCAAAATGTTTGAATGGTTATGTTGTGGTGTAGTTCATTCTTGTAGTACCTTGTCCATTATTCAAGAAAGAATGATCAAAGTGGTGGATACTAAAACACCTTGGGTTCTGACCCTTTGAAAATTTCTTGGTTTTTGGCTTATAGACTATATACGACTTGGGTACTTCTCGTAAGATATCATATAGATTGGTTGGTCTTGGTAGTATGGTGAACAGTATGAGTTGGTTAGTTTCTGTCTAAGATACAGTTCGATCATACTAGTCATACCTTAGGGTAATAATGGTAAGATGTCAATCGTATATTGACTTAAATTAGTCTTAGGTGATTCTATTCTGCTTAGGGTACAATATTATGGTACTAATTGAATGGTTGGGTATGTGTTATCTTGAGTAGTTATATGTCTAACAACATTGGGGTGCAAGGGGAGGCCTAGGGTATGAGATAAGAGTACCCCTCGTACCCTAGGCTACAGTTGGGGAGGGGTAGTTGTACCATTTTTAAGGAATCTTAAGTAGTTTAAGTTGGGGGTAATTTAGACATTTCCCCTCTTAACAACAACTTATAAAAATCTTGGGACATTATTTAGCCTATTTGCAATAAATCAAACTATGTTAAGCACTCCCAAATTCTCTCAAGTCTCTTAGGTTAAGAAAGGCTAGGGTTTCTTTCAAGGTGGTCATTTTGGGACTTACAAGGTAGATTTCTTGCCGTCATCATTGTAATCGAAGGTATGTACTCCTCCCTCATTGTTAGTTCCAACTAAAGTCATGTTTTTATGAATTCTTTTCATGCCATAAATGTTATATGGTTTAAGGCTTTCAAATATATATTGGGGATTTTGGTTAAAATTGTTTGTTATAGTTTTCCCTTGTCTTTTACTTATGGTATTCATATTATTATGGAGGTTTCAACATTTTATTTCATGGGAATGGTTAATTGGTACATAGTTTTGGCTTTGGAAACACTATGCCCCCAACTTGTTTGATAAAATATCTATGAGAATGTGTTTGGTTAAATTGTTGGACTTTTATCAAACTGCATGGTATAACTTTGCAACAGAACCCTACATGGTACAAATTCTTTAAGTAGTTTTGAATGGTTAAATGATAGGGTCTTGATGGTTATTCTAGGTCTAATTAAAAGCCTTGTAGGGTACAAGGGAATCCCCAAGAAAACATAATAACAAACATCTTGTGGGATACATGGGATTCCCCCGGGTCAACTTAATAATGTAATCTATGAGTACATGAGATTTCCTTTTTATTGACAAGGATGTCTAAGGACATTGCTTGCAAACTATAGTCGGTATGAACATACCACTACTTATAGCCTTGATTAATAATAAATGGAATGGTGGTTTGGTTGTGCGGTAATGGTTTAAATTGGGCAATAATGGCAGGGTGTGATAACTAACAATGAACGTGTGAGTCTAATGGACGAACTCTAGAAACTCATATTTGCCGACATGAGGATTGGTCATAGGGACCATAAATGATACTTATGGGTTACATGGTAATCCCCTAAGAACACTTTTACATATCTATTATGGAGTACGAAGGGTACTCGAGAATACCTTGTTCCTATGGTATCTCTGGTTTGTGCGGCTACATATTTCGAGGCCCATTAAAGGGGTTAAACTAGACCCATATAGCCCGTGGATGGTTCTAGGATGGTTAAGCTACACATACCCATTTTAATGGTTTAAAAGTCATGTTAAAATCAGTTCCCTTTCCTAGCATGGTTATATAAATGAATGTATAGTTGTGAATGAATATGGTTTGCTTCCTTGGTTTTAAAGGTTCAAATTTTTTAAACTTATCCTGCGTGCATACTAGAGTTCACTCGCTAACCTATCTTCAGGTGTTGTATCCCCACACGATGTAGCAAACGGTTGTTCTACTCCTCTTGCTTAGTGATAGAATATTGGATCAGCTGTTGAATTGAAGTGGTGAGCTTTCATATATTATAAGGGTCCATTTCATTTCATGGATGTCTTTACTTAATTTAGACAGCTTATAGACTATGGTTTTGGCTATGGTTGGGGGAATGTCCAAACCAGATATTTACTTTCAGTTAAAGACTTTGTATGACTACTATGAGTTGGTATAGGTGGTGTCGGTAGTGGTGTAAACCTTGGCATTGGTGTTGGTATTATGGCTGATGCTATTTGACTGTATTTATGATTGCTCCATCCTATTTTCTTATTAACGCATACTTGGTTATTGTTTTGGTTTTTGTATGGTTATTGGTTGGGTATTAGATGGTTGGATTTACTTGTGTTGGTCAAGGTTATGGACCTATCCTAGAGTTTGGAATTGTACAAAACACTATCTTGTTATATATTTGGAATTCATCTGACTTAAGGTACGTGTTTGAAGGTTGGGTTGGGTAATGATGATAGTCCTTGGTCCTGGTTGGACTTTGGATGCCCATTATGACAAGGCCCCAGTTCGGGTCGTGTCACCTGAACATCCAATTCGTAAGATCCGTGAAATCATTCAGAGGATCAGTTAGCCCAAACAACATAACTAGAAACTCATAATGACCATATCAAGTTTCAAAAGCAGTCTTTGGAATATCAATCCCCTAAATTTTCAACTGATGATAGCTGAACGAAAATCAATCTTAAAGAAACACCTAGCACCATAAAGGTGGTCGAAAAGATCATCAATCATAGAAAGATGGTACTTATTTTTCACAATCACCTTATTCAATTGACGCTAGTCTATACACATTAGAAGTTACCAATACTTCTTTCGCACACAATTTACAAAAGCACCCCATGAAGAAACATTAGGACGAATAAAACCCTTGTAAGGAAAATCCTTTAACTGCTAATTTAGCTCCTTTAATTCTGCCAGAACCATCTTATAAGGAGGAATGGAATTGGTATGAGTATCCGATAGAAGATAAATCACAAAATATATTTCCCTATTTAGAGGAATTCCAGGAAGATTATTAAGAAATACTTTAGGAAATTCAATAACCATAGAGATAGATTACAAAGATCTTTCAGAATAGAATACCTAACCCAAACTATATGATGCAGAAATCAAATTTTGTGCTCTAAGATAGGAAATAAACCTCCCTTTAGGTACTAAGGAACTCCCATCCTATTCAATAACAAGTTCAATAGGAAAATAGAAAATGACCCTTTGTGTAAAACAATCCAAAGAAGCATATCATGAAGGGAGCCAATTCATCCCCAAGATTACATCAAAATCCACCATATCAAGTTCTGTCAAATCCACCAAGGTCTCCCTATAAAAGATGGACACAACACAACCCTCTAGACTTTTCTGGTAATAATAGAATCACCCACTAGACTAGACATAAAAAAGTGGTCATAAATATTTGCAAGACCAAAACTAAAGAGTACAACTATGTAAGGGGACATATAAGATAAGGTAGAACCTAGATCTAGAAAATAATAAACATCACGAGGGAAGAGATATAACATAGAAATAACAACACTAGAGATAACTCAGACTCCTGGCTAGTAGCAAGTACATAGAGACGATTCTTGCCAGTGCCAGTACTAGAAGTGGAGAGCTTAGGTGCCCGAACTAAAAAAGTGGTAGCTGATCTGCTATATAAATATAGTACATCTATAACTACATGAAATAAACATCTATCACTACTGATGATGAAATAGTTTTTAATGTATTTATGACTGTGCAGCAAATAGATGATATATGAGTGGTGGAAGTGATAGATGTTATGGATAATGATGTGGTTTCGAAAGATGTGCCTACTGAAGAACGATTCAGTATTGAAGCATTAGTAGCTGTGATAATGAATTTTGAGAGTGATGGGATAGAAGAATATGATCAGATGTATAGTGCCTTGCAAGGAAATGGTTTTTACGCATATACCCATAAAAACCTAGATTTTGATCATAAAAATAGAACCACACAGCCTATAATGACATTTATTGAGGAGACACCGATATTAGAATTGAAGGAACTCCCTTCTAATGTGCAGCATGTATTCTTGGGGGCCAATAATACTTTACTGGTAATTATTCTGCCAGATTTGGTAGAATCACAAGTTGAAGTGTTAATATTTGTGTTGTGGAAATTTAAGAGAGCTATTAGGTGGACCATTATAGGCATTGAACGATTCCACCAGGTATATTTTCACAAAATATACAACTAGAGTCGAACAACATTCCCATCATTGAGCATCATAGGTGATTGAATCCTCCAGTGTAGAAGGTTGTGCAAAAATAAATAATCAAATGGTCAGATATTGGTGTAGTCTTCCTCATTGCATACAATAAGTGGGTTAGCCTGGTTCAATGCATGCCAAAGAAAGGTTGAAGCACAGTGGTTCCCAATGAAGAGAATGAACTAGTTTCCATTAGAATAGTGACAGATTGGGGAGTGTGCATGGATTATAGGAAACTGAACACTTGGACACAAAAGGACCACTTCCCTATTCTCTTCATGGATCAGATTTTGGGTAGATTAGTAGGAAGAATTTTGTACTATTTTCTTAATGGGTACTTAGATTTCAAATAAATCCCTATTGCTCCCAAGGGACAAGAAAAGATGACTTTCACCTTCCCCTAGGGGACATTTGTGTTCAAGAGAATGACATTCGAGTTATGTAATGCTCCTTCCACCTTTCATAGATGCATGATTTCCATATTTTCTGACATAGTGGTGGATAAAATACAGGTATTCATGGACAACGTTTCAGCAAATTGGGATCATTCAATGATTGTTTAGCCCATTTATATGGTGCACTACATAGGTGTGAAGAATTCAACTTTGTGTTTATTGCAAAAAAATGCCACATAATGGTGAAAGAAGATAGTATTCTCCCATACAATATCTCCAAACATGGTATTAAAGGGGATAAAACTAAGATTAAAGTACTTGAAAACTACCACCACTAGTTTCAGTCAGCGGCATATGGAGTTCTCTAGTCCATGTATGCTTTTCTAAGAGGTTCATTAAGGAATTTTCTAAAATTTTAAATCCTTTGTGCAATCTTTTAGGGAAAGGTGAAATTTTTATCTGATGATGAATTTCTTAAGTCCTTCAAGTTCCTTATAGAGCAGTTGATTTTGGCACCATTATTGTGTCTCCTTATTGATCTTCACCTTATGAGGTCATGTGTAATGCATGAGAAGTTGCCTTGGGTGTGGTCCTGGGCTAAATAAGAGTCAAGACCCTTTATCCTATCTAGTATACCAATAAAGCATTAAATCCTACACAGAAAAATTATAAAATAACATAGTAGGAGTTACTTGCGGTAGTTTTGCCTTCGAAAAAATTTTGTCTTATTTGATTGGGACTAGGGTCATAGTTCACACTATTCATAAGGAATTGAGATACTTGTTTTTGAAAAAAGATGCCAAATCAATACTGATTTGTTTGGTTCTTTTTCTATTAGATTTTAATTTTAAAGTGAAGGACTGGATAGGCATAAAAAGCCACATTGCAGATCACTTGTCCAGGCTTGATAATGATGCAATGCAAAATTTAGGGGACGATCTTGATATAGATGACACTTTTCCAAATAATTGTTCCTTGGCTACATCTCAAGACCTAATTCCATGTTTTTCTGATTTTGCCAATTATTTGGCAAATGATCTTGTCCTAAAAGTCCCATCCTTTCAGTAAAAATGAAAATTTATGCATAATGTGATGAAGTTATTTTGGGTTTATCCATATCTTCTTAGGTTTTGTACCAATAGTATGATTTGGAAATGTATTCCAGAGATAGAGATGATGAGTATTCTAGAAATTTGTTAGTCCTCACCCATATGAGGTCAGCATAGTGGTACCCGCATAGACCAAAAAATTTTGCAGTGTGGGTCTTCGTAGACAATAATTAACAGTGATGCTCATGAATTTATGCAAGCCTTTGACTAATGTCAGCGTCGAGGAAACATTTCAGGGTGCCATGAACTTCCCATATCACCTATTCTAGAGTTAGAGTTATTTGATATGTGGGGAATTGATTTCATGGGTCCATTCGTGAGCTCTTATTCCTTGAGGTATATTCTGGTAATGATGGACAATGTATAAAATTGGTTAGAGGCAATTTCTCTTCAAGACAATGAAGGTAGAAGTGTCACCACCTTTTTTAAGAGATATATCTTTTGTTGATTTAGTACTCCATGGGTAATTTTAGCAATGGTTGGTCTTACTTTTATGATTGACTATTTAAATCCTTTCTTGATAAATATGGGGTAAGGCATAATGTGGAAACACCTTACCATCCTTAGATAAGCGGGCAAGTTGACGTCTCCAACAAAAGGATCAAGTCCATATTAGTGAAAACTATGAATGCCAATAGGACTGACTGGTCAAGGAAGTTAGATGAAGCATTATGGGTCTACTGGATAGCTTATAAACCCCCCATAGGTGCCTCCCCATATAATCTCATATATGGAATAGCATGGAATTAAATGGTTGAACTTTAGCACAAGGCACTATAGGTGTTAAAAAGGCTAAATTTTGAGTGGCGTAATGCACCAAATTTGAGGTTGAGCAAGGTGGATGAGATAGATGAATTATGACTCCGTTCTTATGAGAGCTCTTCCATATACAAAGATAGAATGAAGTTGTATCATGACAGGAATATTGAGAAAGTTGTTTAAACCAGGTGATTTGGTATTGTTGTATAATTCAGTCTAATATTTATTTTTGGCAAGTTAAAGTCTAGGAGTTCAAGACAATCACCGTGGTTAAGGCATTCAATTATGGTGCTGTAGAACTAAGAAGATATGGTGATATCCCATTCAAAGTCATTGGGCAGTGTTTTAAGCACTATTTAGGATATCATGAAGAAATGAAGGTATTTGATGAGATCATCATTGGTGAAGTTTGAGTAGTTGAGGCAGTTGCGTCATATCGCATCATTAAATCAGGCGTTGCTTTGGAGAAAACCCAAGGTACACAGACGCTTACTTCATACTAGTAATATCCACATCCCCTTTGTTTTATATTGTTATAGCATATTAGGGATAATGCACAGTCTTTTAGTTTGGGGTGGGGTATACCACAGCCAACATGGGATATTGGTGTTATGCATTTTTTCTTTCAATTTTGGTATGGCTGTAGAAATGGCATGCCTGGGGTAAAATTTATGTCGTACTGTGTTTAGTTTCTAACTGTGTAGTTAGGAGATTTTAAGTACTTAGGGCTGTTGTCATGTTTTTGATTCATTTTTGATAAAAATGATATTAATTTTTTTAGAAATGTGTAAATGTATATATGTATAAGCATTGTGGGTCTTTTTATGACATTAGGATTAGGGAAATGATAATTATTTGCTAGCAATTGCATGAACCGGATAGGTAGTAGTTTGTCATATTGACTTTGTGCTATGTGTATGTGAGATTCTAGTTAGTTCCCTTAGTGTATTAAATCCAAGACTTTCCCTGTTAGTCTTGCCTAAGTTGTAGGATTGTTGGTTAGGAAAGGATCATTGGTCATTTTTAATGTTAGTCCATTTTTAGTCTAAATGACCTTCCATGTGTGAATTGTATCCCTTAATCCCTGATTTTGAGCCTATAACCAATTTTTTATTTTATAACATTCACCTTCCTATTTATGTTGCAATAACCTATTTTGACCCATTTCTCTTTAGACATTATGCACCGCAACTCAGGCAAATTTTCTAAGTTGAGGGTGGCCATCACAAGGGTGTGTAATATAAAGTGGGTATGTAGAAGGGTAGAATGAGAGAAAAAGAAAAGAAAAGGAAAAATAAAAACAAAATAAAAATTAAAAGAATAAAAATTGTGAAAAATAAAAGATAAAGAATAAAAATCGTACGCAAGGCAAATGTGCAATAAAGAATAAAAGCGGAGAAATTAGGTTGGAATTACAAGGAAATTGGTTGTATGGACCCCAAAAATAGTTGTAGTTACAAGGAGGCCTTGTCACTTGATATATCCATATGTATCATACCAGCCCCAAGTATACATTACAAGCTAATTAAAATACTATAGTCATCCTAACTTGACTATCCCAAAACTAAGGTAAAGAAAATTAGGGCAAGCCTATGGTATTGATGGTCATTGATTGGAACTTCTTTTTTGAGTGTGAGTTTCTCTTCACTGTTCTTGCATTAACATACATTATTTCTTATGAGTGAGTGGGACTTCTTTTCTATGAGGGAACATAAGTCATATTGTTAGTTGTTTACTTGTTTTGGGTAGTGTTACTTGTATATACACGCATGATTATTTGTTGTTACTATAATGTCATTCCTTGATCCCATTGTTGTACATTGTTATGCTTCATGGTTATACACAATTGGTTTTGAATGGTTGAGATAGGAGAGGGTATTGTGGTTTGAGCTTAAAGTATTGACTGACTACCTTGGATAGCTTCGATTCTCCTAGTTAAGGGTTGTGTTTTATTTTATCTTGTTTTGTTGCCTGAGGACATACAAAAGTTCTAAGTTGAAGGTGTTGATGTGCTATAGAAATATAGCACTTTCGACGCTTAAAACTTTGAAAATATGCAAGTTTCTTCGGATATTTTGTTAGATATGATGTGTTTTGGGTATGTTTTGCACAAAACTAGGTTTTGGATGTAATTTTGAAGAAAGAGAAGAAAATTGAAGTTTTTGGGCACATATAGTGTCATCTTTGGGCATATGTGCTACATAGTTAGAGTATGTGAGAAAATTACGTTGCGAAAATAAAAGTCTAGAGCCTAAGCCATAGGAAAAAGCTAGAACATGAACATACTAAGTCAACATATGGTCCGCATGCTCAACATATGGTCTACATGTTGACTTACTCAGTAGAAAAATGCTAAAGTCCATAGAGTTAAAAATCCAGAATTCAGGGGTGGCAACATACTAAGTCCAACTTTGTTTTTCCTATTTTTATTTGGGATTCGAATTTTAGGATTTCCATGTATCCTATAAAAACCCTAATGACATTTTGTATTTAGTTTACACACTCTTTATACTAACCAACATATATTCTTATTTTGAGATCCATCATTCGTCTTAGAATTATTTTGTACTGGTTCTGGGTATTAGTAAAGTTGAAGCTTTAGGATTTTCTGTTGTTGATTTTAATGTGATTGTTGAATTGTTTCAAATATTAATTCCTTTAATCATTACACAAACATGAGCGGATAATCTCCCTTAGCTATGGTTGTGGGAACCCTAGTCACATAACAATTTAAGGGAAGTGTTTAATCCCTCTAGACTATTGTTGTTACATGTATTGGGGTTTTCTTTTATTTTATTAATTTCTTAATGGGTACATGTATTTCGACCCAGTCATTATTCACTATGAACCCTAAAGGAAGGTAGAGATTGGGAAAAAAATCATAATGGTGATTTGGAATTTATTTTCGAAATAAGATTACTTGTACAATCTTATTAAGCTAGTTAACTCCCATCTAATAAACTTAAGACCAAGAGGACATAGTTGTAACTAGGGTCCGAGGTAGGGTTAGTAAGGAGACACTCTGAGCTAGAGAAAGGATTAGTGAATTTCACCAAATGGTGTCAAGATGCATTTGGTGATACCTATCTTACCAGACTCTACATGTAAAGCAGTCGAATAGTTGGAGTGAGCATAAGAATCTTATGAGTTAAAAGCCAGGGGAACATATCCCTAATGTTCATGTACGACTAAATTAAAACCAAAATTTATATTTGTTCCTTGTTTGATACTATCACTTCAATAAACTTTCTATTTTGCCCGTTGACTACAGTAATTGACTGCCACAATTCCACATTTAACCTTAGGATTAGACCCCAACCTTTGTTGGGTTACTTTATTTGAAAGTATCTTCAAATTTAAGGTTTTGCATGGGCGTGATCTGTGATAGAAACCTTATTATGTCTAGTTGAAACTTTGGCTATAGGGAAATTTCTCTACAGATGACCAGGCTAAATAATATTAAAACATAAGTTACTCCCCTCCTCATAATAAACATAATAAAGTTGTCCACAAAAATGACAAAGATGAGCAGATTGGGTTAACTGATCTCCACTAACATGAACTAGGAACCTTGTGCCTTAGGGCCACTGCTAGCCTGAAAATTATGATCGCCAAAAGTCTTAGGATAAGGATCACTAGCTGTTGAATAAAAATTCCCCTAATTTTCTTCTTAGTCCACTGTCTACCATCTCTTCCCCTATTCTGTTGAATCTCGCCCTGCTCTGAATACTTAAACTTCATGTTCTGCCTATATCCCACCTCTACTTGCTTTTTTTTATCCTTCACCTGCTGTATATAAACCACCAACTTGGAGATGTCCATATCATTATATAGCATCACAGCCTTACCCTCAAATACCAAATCATGAGACAACCTAGAAGAATACTTCCTCATTTTAGATCTCATGTTAGACACTAATGTTGGAGAATAACGGGTCAAAAACTAAAATTTTAGACCATACTCTTTCACACTCCTCTTACCCTGCTTCAAGTTCACAAACTCCTCACCCTTAGCTTCCCTTAACTCCTAAGGAAAGAATGATCAAGAAAGGCCCTTAATAACTCATCCCACAATGTCGGTTCATCATCATCACCCCTATTGCTTTCCATTCCTCATACTATTAATAAACTACATCTTTCAATTGATATGTATCAAACTCTAAACCCTTAGAATCAGAAGCATGCATCACCCTAAAAATCTTCTCCATCTCATCAATGAATCCCCCAGTATCCTCCTCAACCTTATATCCATAAATTTTAGCAGATTAAACATCAAAAACTGGCCAACCCGAGTGACCTCAAATGAATGAGAAACAGAACCAACACGATCAGACTGACAAAACTTTGATGCCACTAACGGATTAAAAATTTCAATAGATTGTTGAAACTACGCATTAGCAATATCTCCCTGAGGTAACTAATCATATTTATCCCTAACTTGAGAAGCCCAAGAAAGAATAGCAAGGATCGGTGAAACCCCACATGGATAGTACAATTAAGAGAAGGGACCCTAGACAGGGGTCCAACAGAGTTTCTACGAATGTAAGATCCTTGGTTAGGCATTATATAAAATGCGAGTATGATAGGATTTAGAGATGTTTCAAGAAACTATGCTCTATAACCCGAAATAGAGCATAAGAAAAGGAAAATTTTCTAAATGACTTGTAGCCTCCCCCTTATAATTATGGCATGCTACACACCCTTAAAAGGGACTCTACTCTACATGGATTTATGGATACCCAATGGCCCTGAATCATGATCCGATACCAAGCTTATCATGACCCAAACTGGGTCTTAGTCATAACAGGTATCTTAAGCCCACAGTAAGCTAGAGACCACTTCTTTCGCCTAACATATAACACATAATTAAAGAATATAGTGGAATCCAACAAAATAATAATAAGAAGGATAGATAATTAAATATATACTCTATGAATCAAAACCAACATCCGACACATATTTTTCGACAAAAGCCTCTAAAACCATAAATTCCAAATACGTTGGGACATGCCCCCTACTATGACCAAAAAGAATCCAATATTAAATACTAAAAACTAAAGAAAATGGATAAAATGATCAGGACTTTTAAAAGATAGAGGAAAAACATTTCACAATAGATCCACAAAATACTAAATCACCTAACACTGCACAAAAGTAACAAAAAGCCCTTTAGACCCTACATCATGAAATCATGTAGCATCCAGGGATGGTTAGTTTGATAAGTACTACCATGTAACTCAGAAAAAATGATAAATATTTTCAATGCCAAAAACAAGTCAAACGTCCTATGCACTACATTCATATGCATATATGTAGGATATCGGGATAAGGACAAGTGTCATAAACATAAGAGTTTACTCAATTAACCTGATTTATGTATCTCGCTTCATCATAAAGGCGCTCACGAGATATATGGGTTCAAATCCCCCAGTAGAAAGGGACCCAGTACATGTTAGCCACATAAACCAAGGAATCCAAAGAGTGGGTAATAGACACCAAGTCTCTAGCCATCCTAAAAATGTATGAACCAAGAACATGGTTATATAGATCCCCATGCTGGTAAATGTGATTTTCAGTGTTATTCCCACTGGGACTACACCTTCACAGTGAGCTACACAATTTCATTTAATACCAATTTAAAATAATTTGCACATTAACCCATCCACTAACCCAGTAATCATTTAATATGGCATTTACCATTTGGTCTCGTCATACCAATCATGCTTGCAAGCTCGCTAATCATTCCAAGCATATCCATATAACCATTAGACTCCATAGTTCCATTTAAAAAACAAACCATGGCTACCAAGGGCTTTTCAAATATGTTTTAACTAATTATGATTAATGCAATACAATGGGTTCATAAATAAGTTTAATTATGCAATTTTCTATGTTCAAATACTAAATTTTTAAAAAGTAGGTTGAGGTTAATCCATCACAAAGCCAAGAAGTCATTAATTTAGGGAAACTCATATTCCCTATTCAAATTCCCATAATAATGCACCCATTCAGTCCAAAAACTATAAAGTAAAGCATAAATCACAGTAAAAGTTTCTAAGTGATACCAACAAAACACCTCAACCCAATTTCAAACTAATAAATTTAATCCACGTGGATAACGAGATAATTAATGCCACCACATAAAATTAAAGTTAGGGAATGAGATACATACCTGAAATACATAAGAAATTGAAGTCCATTTGATGTTTTAAGCTTAGATGGTGAATCCTCTATGAAACCCTTGAGTTTTCTTGTGTTTTGAGTTTAAGATTGAAAGATAATGATTTTATCCTATATAAAAACCTTGAGTTTTCTTGGGTTTTGAGTTTAAGAGACAAAGAGAATATTTGTTCTTTGAAAGCTAGAGGGAATGGGTTTATTTTATGTTTAAATAAAGAAACAAATTCAATGATTTCTAATTTTAATAGGTGATAAGACCAATTCTTAGTATGGGAATATATTTGTCTATTAATAAGTGTAGTAAGGAACCTCTAGCAAAAGGTTGAGTAGAAAGTTTCTATATAGATTGAGCTTCTATATAAGATTTCACTAGTATCAACAACAAACAATCATTCCTCCTAGAATATGGAGAGTTATGTGACCCATCACTCACCAACTTTAAGTTCTTGAGTCTTATTTCCATTGACACTAATTGTTTGTCAATCCAAGTTCAAGTAAAAATTTATGGGAATTTTAGAAGGGCAATATACCGGGTGCGTTCTAGGCTAGGGGCGGAGCTAGTGAGATGACTTCACTAGTTAGGATCTTCATTGTGGTGTGAAGCATGGATCATCCCTCCCATGCATAAATATACATTTTTCTATTATTAAATTAGGGGAAAACTAGTCCTTTAACCCTATGTAACTTCTCTAATTCGTTTTTAATCACCAAACTAATCCCAAAATAACTATAACCATCTTAAAACTGTCACCCCTCTTCTCTCCCAAAAAATTTAAGAACAAAATAAAGGGATTTTTAAATATAAAAGGTACAAATCTAACAAGAGCAAGAATACCTCCAAGAATTAAGCTTTTCATCAAGAAATTTTCAACTCTCAGGCATGTAAGATTTTAACAAGGGTTTTCTTTCACCCTTGTGTCCAAAATTATAATTTTAATTATAAATCTATGATTTGATAAACTAGGGTTCTTACCCATTTCTCAAGATTTCCCACCTATAAGATTTCTCATGATATTATGATTATATCCATGGACTAGACTTATAAATTTTATGATTTCTAGCTTATGTCTCATAATTTAGATCCATTAATCCATGACTTAGATGAGATTACATGATTTTTAAGATTTGAACTTGAATTACATGATTCAGCATGAAGTCCCATGTTTTGTCATACCAAACATGATTTAGCATGAATTCTTATGATTTAACATAAATTATATTATTTATATATGACACAACCTGCCCTGGGTCCTTGTCGTAATAGGCATCCCAGGTCCAACAAGGATCGGAGACCACCCCTATTACCCATCTCAACCTCCAGTTGCCTTTGAAGAGTTGGTTAAATTTTGAGCATGCAACAAGACAGTGTAACAACACACATAAAGACTATGGGATAAGATCATAACCATGACCAAACTAACCGAGTCCAACCATCCCATACCAATAATCCAACTATACCAAAACATACCAAAATAAGGGATATAGCCAAGTATGTTACAAAATATAATACAATTAGTACAAAAATGAAATATGTTAAAATAGTAAGAAATTATGTTTGATGATGTTAGCCCCTTGGCTTATACCAATGTCAATGATGACAATAATACCGATCCGGCCTATTCCAACCCATAGAAGTACCACAAAGCCTCTAACCAAAAGAGTAATAAAATTTAGTTGGAACATGTCCCCAACCATAGCCAAAACCAATATCCAAAATAAAATCAAAGTGTCTAGAAATATCCATAACATGAAATAGAGCATTCCAAAAGGATGGAAGCTCACCACTTCAGTCCAAATATTGTCCCTGAGTCAATCACTATATAGAAGGAGTAGAACGGTTGGTTCCTGCTTAGCGTGGGTATATAGCCGTCAGTAGATGGGGTTAGCGAGTGACCACTAGCATGATCTCAGGATAAGTATAAAATAATGATATTTATAAAACAAAGTAAACTATCCATATGCACACAACCCATATATATATATATATAACCATGCCAGGTATAGGGACTGAGTTTAGCATGCCCTTAAAACCTTTACCTGGGTTGTATAGCTTTGTCATCTTAAACCATTCATCACCTATATGGGTTCTGATCCCCCTGATAAATCCCCCAAATAGAGTGTGACATCATTCAATGGTCACCAAGACTAACCTCATATGGACAAATATGAGTTTCCAGTTTTGGTCCCTAGACCTCTACCTTCCATGGCTCTATTACACATCCCGCCATTATTGCCAAATTAAAATAAATTTCTAAATAAAAAAACCATTATTCATTTATTTACCAATGCCATTGATATTTTCATCATCATACCAACCCATACTTGCAAGTATCATACATAGCCAACCATTTATATGTTTAACGTGACTTTCAAGTGCCTTTCTATTTACCATATTAAACCACTTGGGGTATTCCATGTGCCCCTCAAGCAAAACAATTATCCATTTAAAATTCCTAACCATTTGAACCATGCATAATTTCTTTACCAATTTTAAACAAAGCAAGAGTTCCATTAAAAGTAGTCAATGCAATGAACATATCTTTAAAAGTATTTTGTCAAACACATTGGGGGCATAATATGACCAAAACTAATTCCAATTACCATTTAAACCATTCTTGTACAATCCAATTGTCTAAAACCATCATTAATGCATATAAAAGAATAATTAAAATCATGGGAAACCATAACGAACCATTTAATATCAAAACCCCCAAATTAAATTTGGAAAACAAAATTATACTGTCAATAAAATCATGAGAACATTCATAAAACCATGCCTTTAGTTTGAATTGACAATGAGGGAAGAGAAAATGCCTTAAACTTAGATGATGAAGAATAGAAATCACCAAAACAATCCCCAAATTAATCCTTTAGTTGAAATCATAGTTTTCTTTGCTCAAAATATCTTGAGAGAATTATGAAGCTTTTAAGAAATTTTTCTAAGTTTTAATAAATGGAATGGTAGGGTAAATAACCTCTCAAATAGGTAGAAGTCATGGGACCCTATTAGTATAAGTAGGAAAACGTCCAGAATATCCCCACTTAAGTTGCACAAAATCCCATCACAAGAAAACAACTGACCCACATGAGTCATACCCTTTGATATAATTAGTATCCTCCACTCATATCCTGGCCTCAAACCTTGGATCAAACACTGTCCAGTATATGAATAATCCAATTATGTCTTAACTACAATATACGATTCATATCCATAACCCGCATTCTAGGTAGAATAAAATACCAGGAGGATTAAACATTATCTACCATATGAGTCCCTGGTATGATTCATACCCTGGCTTATGGCTCATGGTAATCCGCTCGTACTCAGATCCTACCAATGTTAACAAGTCTAAGATTAAGGTAAGGAACAAAACAATTCATAACGACCAATACGACTCATACCCCTAAGTCATATCCAATGCAGTAACCAAAATCCATCCCACCAATTAACACAGGTTAGTATATGACTGGACCATACCGTCCATACCCGAACATACAACGTACCCATGAGTCGTATTGGGTCCAGAGATCAAAGTTCCAAGAAATTTTCTAAGGTCTATAAACCAAGGTGTTTTAATATGAGTTCCTACGATTTACAATGAATAACATAAGTGTGACACGGTTTTACCTTATGGTCTCAGTGTATCATGAACTAATGCTTTTGTAGTAAGATTTACACCTAAGTATCAAGTCTTTTTATAAGATTTACCCTATAAAGTATTATGTAACTTATTACTGAAAGACCATGATATAATAAGAAAAACTTTCAATTATAGGATTCATAATTAGAATGATAGTCAGGCATGCCACCAATGCTTATGCAGTATGAAATCTGGACATTCCATCAATAATCTATGAAATAATAAAGAAGTGTGACTAGTTTCAGCATATTAGGACAATATTTACAAGTTGAATTTAAAACTAGATTCATGATAATTTTCTATAGCATGAGAATTCAGTATCTATTTGGATGTAATATTTAGCACCGAGTGTACTGGGTCAGCACACCCAACTTCTATAACTATGTTGCCAGCATAGGTTTATTTTTCCCTTTTAATTTGTGCATCAATTATTCATTACATTAGCTCAGCTTTTATATCAATGGCAAAATATAATACAACCCTCCTGAATGTGGGTAAAACATTGTATTCCATGATTGTTTACATGGTTTTATGTCAGTTTAGAGAAACTCCCATCGAAATAGTTTTACATAGTTATTGTGCTTAACCTCTATTTTTATTGATTTTGAGATTTCATATGTTATTTTAGTTATACATCAGATATATAGATAATGAATATTTATTTTGGGTCTTGTACTTTAACTTTGTATACTTTCTAAGTTATGAATCCTTAGTTAAACCAATTTTACAATATATTTACACTAGTTTTAAATTATAAGAAATCTTTAGGCTTCTACAACTTTCTAGTTTACAAAAATGTTTTACCTCATGAGTCAGAGATTTCATTATGTCTCATAGATTTTCAATAAATACATAATTTAAATGTATGTTTTAGTAATTACGTTAAGTCCTCAATTTTAATGTATATTTTAAATGTTTTGTGGGATTAGTGCATATCTCACATGCTAAGTACATTCAAACTATTGACTGCATAGTTTTTCTACCTATATTTTACATGTGATGTAGATTTAGGTGCTTATTATCAAGAATATAATAAACCAAATCATAGTTTCCCATTAGTAGTTGATAACCTCTTTTTATTCGAAGTATTAAATCAGCTTATGGCTCTAGTATTTTATTTCTATTAATATTTATTAAAATCGGATAGTGAGGGTTATGTATGGGTTACCTATAGTCAGTATCAGGAGAGCTTTCATAGATAGTCTGTCTGAGTTGTGTATTGAGTTCTTAGTTCTTATTCTTTCAGATAACAATTGTTATAAACTTTTTTGAACTGATGTATTAAATTAGTTTATCTCATGATTTGTTTTCCACTTAGTCATTTTATTATTATATATGTTTACATTCAGTTGTTCATGCGCTATGCTAGTATTATATATGACATATTTATGTATTTCAGTTTAAGTATTGTAATAGATGATCCTTTCACTTATGATATTAGGCTTTGGGATTGGATCTATTTCCTTGTATATTTTTATTATTATGTGTATCATGTCAAAGCTTTGTTATTGAAGTCTTGTTTATAAAATTTTCTTTCTTATTCCATTCTTTATATTTGATGTGGGGTGTCATCTTACCTGCTAAGGCTGAATCGAGGTAGGTGCTATCATGACCTCTAGATTTGGATCATGACAATGAGTTATTTCTAATATTTCGATGGCATATTCGAGCTTTTTCCCTTTCAGGAATTATTATGTATATGAATTCAGGCTATAATAATGTACATAGTTGTCTCATAATACTTTATACTTCTTAAAATCAATATGCCAGCCACCATAATAAACATTGTCGTGTATCTTAATAAAGGTGATAAGATTAATAGAGATAACTAAGAAATACAGAGTGTGACAATCCAATATGTGCTGGAAAAGCCAGAGGTTCTTAAAGCTCTTCATTTTTCTATGACTCTTTATTAAAATCATGACACTCCCCAACATGTGAAAGATCTTAAGACATGTAATTTAGCAATTTATGTGAAATATTAATTTCTTTGTGATTTGATCATTTACCCTTTCCATTGGTTTGTGTATGGTATTTCTGTAGTATGGGGATGATTGGCATAATTCTCAATGCTTCTTGATGTGTTTTATGTGATTTTTGGGTTTTGATGGTTAAAAAGGCTTATTAGTTATCTTTAGTCAACATTTAATGATTTGTGTGTTGGATAAAAAACAAACTACGCCAGTAGATCCTAAGCGTCGATTCTAGGCTAGTAACATAGTTGATGTGGTTTATGGCTTTTATATTTCATTTAGACCCTCAGTTTAAAAAGTTCTGAAATTAAACTTTGGGGGTCAACTTTTTGAAAATGACATTTTTTTTGAAAAACTGATATTGGCATTAAGTCTAGAGAATTGAATTTTATAGGATAGCAAAGTTCATTTGCATTCTTGCAATTCTGGATTAATCTTGAGTGGTCTATGGAGACTTAGAATTATTCAAGTCTCTGCAGATAGTGCAACAACTGGTAGTTGTGATTGCTAAAGCATCCCTTTGGGAACTTTAGCGGAGGGTGTTTTAGTGGCCCTGGCTTTGTGGACAAGTACCACTCTAGCAATAGCCTGGGTGATCTAACATCGATCGATCCTTCTTTAGCAGCATCTAAATCTAAGCGGGAGTACTATTTTTGTTGTACTAGGAGCTTTAGTGGTGACCACTAAAGCAGTCTACGGTCTGCTTTAGTAGCACCTAAATATATTTAAATACCCCCTTTCTCATTTTTCTCACTATTTTTTAGAATTAGAGCTTTGCATTTTGTGTTTTTGAGCAATATCTTCCTGTTTTAAGCTTTGGTAAGATCCAAATTCCTATTTCAATTACTTTTATTTGATTTTTATCACCTAAATCATTCTAAAACATGTACTTAAAAGTGAAAATATGGGGATTTTGGATCAAAAGACCCAAATTTGTATTTTATTAATTAAACCCTATTTTCAATCCATTTTCAATTAGATTTTCTTCTGTATGTTCCATTAATCATGGGAAATGCATCTTTGGGCTAAAATTATTGTTCTACCCTTCTTTTTTTTAAAACTCATTTTGGGGTTCCGTATCGACCCCTACCATATAGTGGCCAATATAGGTATCATTGGATTTGTTTGATGCATAAATTATATTTTTGTATGTTTTAATTCATTTCAAGTTCATTTGTAAGGGAAAAGATCCTTGAACAAGGTTGTTTTTTTGGTATTCGACATTCGAGGTAGGTTATGGCTTAACTTCCTACAGGCTCGACTAAGTAGTTAATATTAGTATAAATTATGTTAAGTGTGTGGGATTCAATCATAAAAATGGCTTTAATATCATGTTGTGCTCATGTGGGGTCCTATATTATTGCTAATTTTTTATTTGAGACATCATTTTCCATCTGTGACCGTGTGGGGTCTTATATGATGTTATTTGCCTTGTGAATGTATATTCAATTGTATTTGATTTGATGGAAAATTTCTAAATGAGAATTTATGTGGTATCAAGGCATTATTTTGCGTTTTTTAATCTATTGGCATATGATTTCATTGAATTTAACAGATGGTTGGAATACTGAGCAGATTTTGTCTCACATGTATGGTATATTGGTTGAATATGGAAATTCTTAGTTTAGTTGATTATGAGCACTGCATCCTCATATCATATACATTCATGACACATTAGTACCATTATAGAAATATTGGAAACATTGGTTTTTCTAATACAAAATGTGACATCTTTGAAAACCCTCTATCAATGTATTTATCGGCGAGAAGTTATGGATATTGAATTGGATATTAGTTGTATACGCGTTGATGAACTCCCCATGGGTCATAATTTATTAGTTGTATACGCGTTGACAAACTCCCCATGGGTCATAACTTAGTAGCACAACTCTGTAGATGTATATGGAGGTTGTGCGAAAACCTCATGCAACACATCATCCTCATAATAATTTTCACTATAATTTTTATACATCGTGCTTTTTTCTGTGTTGTATTATCATTCTTGATGTTATACTTGTCTATGTGTATAACTTTTTTTTTTTTACTTTTACTAAGTGATATCTTATATGTATATTTCTATGTCATTTTGTGTGTGGTATACGTGAATTTTGTAGAACCATTACATGAGATAGTATGGGCTACTATTTGGGATATTTTCTAATTGCAGATGATATTCCCTTAGTGTGTATTTTTGTATGATGTATTTTCTACTTGGCTCAGTTGGACTATGATATTTACCAAGTACAAGTGGACCGTACTTACCCCTACTGCACCCTTTCAATACAAATTCAGGTATGAGTGCGCCTCACGAAAATTGATTTTGGAAATACTGGAGCCCATTTAAGGTAGCAGTTGAACTTTGTATTTTGAGCTGACTACTACCATTCTGTAATGACCCTTCAACCCATTTCTTGTGATTCCACTTATTTTTTTCGTTAGTTTTTTCACATAGCTTCCCCAAGTCATTTATGACTTATTGAAACTGATGGTTCGACTACCAGGTAATTCATTTAGTTTATAGAACCATTTTTTAATTTAGAAGTCTTCACTAGTTTCAAATGGTCGCCAAGAGAAAAAATCAGTAAAACGATATTGCATGCATATTCTAATAGTGCCAAAAACTTTGAAATATCAATTGTCAGTTCGAGAGACCTTTGGTTTGGGTCCCGCTGTACCTGAACTCATTTTGACTAATTGGTCGGAAAGTTGATAAATTTAAAATTCAGGTGTAAGCCCATATTTGGTCAAAATGACCTTACATAGAGAATTTGACTTTTCCAATGCATCCAACATGCCAAAATAAGTGTGGTTTCATATTTCATTTGCTCATATTGGATTTTGTATGCATCACGAGGTATTGGGCAAAACTTGGAAAATATTTCAAGTTTTAGTTGTCATCTGGTGTAGCAAAAGGTAACACGATCGCAGAGGGAGTATCACGATCGTGTCCTAAGTCATGGTGATTGCGTGATTTGGGGGCCTGGGAAGGGGTATTTAAATTCCATTTTGGTCGAGAATTAGCCATTTTTCAAATTGCTTTGAGTCCCAAAATCCCTAATAGAGTTTGTAATCCCTAAATTTAGTCTAGGGTGTTGATTGGGAGCTTGAATATATTGCTTATTTATGATTAACAATGAATTTAAAGTATGAATCCTTTATTTATAGCATTGAATTCTTAACTATTTGACCCTAACCCCATTTACCTTGAACTTGTGAATTCAGCCCAAATAAGCTTGATATTTACTTGATTATTGAGGGATATAACTCCCCAATTGTAATTGAACATTGGGTTGGTCTCAGAAGCTCATTTTTCATAAGTAGAACCCATTTTTGGTTTTTAATGTTGTTCTTAGACCCAAAGCATGAGGTGTAAAATGGGTATTTATATTCTCATAATGATGTATAGATTATGTCTTTTATATCTTGGCTCTTTAAAGAAGCTTATCAGAAAATAAAAGCGAAGGTTATCGGTTCATGAGCTATATTCATATTTCAGGTAGGTTAGGCTTAGTTCTTTTTATACTAAGCTTTATTATAGTATAATTCTGATATCTTGGTAAGATTGAGGGGGGGTTAGATGTTAGAATGGAGATGGTAATCTTAGGGATTAGTTGAATCACTTAGACTACTGAACTCGTAATATGGGATACTTGACCTATTGTCTAGAACATTAGATAGTTGGACTTGTTGTCTTATGAATATCATAAGAATGTTCTAGTTTTCCTTGTTAGACGGGAGTGACCTTGTCACTAATACTAAACGAAAGTTAACTTTAGTTTTGTATAGTGTTAAACTTGGCTCTAGCTGCTGTGGTTGAACTAAGGGCAGCGCTTGAGGAAGAATTGTACTATAAAACTAGTGTGGATAGATAAACCTCTAAGACAGGATCTAGATGACTTAGCTTAGTCCCGGGGATAAGTTATACGTGAAGAGAAACTTGTGATACAAGAAGTGGAACTTGACCCATCTTAAGCTTTGATTATGCAGATTCATTAGTGACCTAGATACTTGTTAAACACCTAGAATGTGCCTTTGGTATTATGGTGGCTAACCCCTATAAATGATTTATTCATGATGTGGGTAGTGGAAATGATATTCACGATTGTTAGCTAAATTATTAATCATACTTTGATAGAAATGGAATGTCTTATAAATAGAGCCCATGACTATGCTACTACTTAAATCATTAACTAAATTACCATGTGAGCCTTGGATTATGTTATTACTTATATTGTGTTCATGCCTAGTGACTAAACTAATGTTTCTACTAAAAATCTTCTTGTGCTATTATTGCTAATCAAGCTAATAACATGGGGCTCTACAAGGTATAACCATGGCCTTGTAATTGACAATGTTAATGAGTATGCCAAACCTGGTAACGCATTAAGTGTTCATACTATATAAATATACATGTCCATGCACCAATTAATATATTATTATGACAACGAATGATAAGGTACTATGGTATGTTTTTCCTTACTTCTCCTTCACTTTAGACCTCATGGGTCATGCACTTATTAATGATTTGATTTAACATATATATATATATTGATGTTATAATGATATCCAATAAGTTCGGAGGATGTATTGATGTCATGATGATGCCCGAAAAAAAGTTTGGAGGATATATTAACGTTATGATGATGCCCAGAAATTCTGAAGTATTTATTAACATTATATGATGTCGGTAAAGTCTGCAGGATATATTGATGTTATGATGATGCCCGATAAGTATATAGGATATATTGGTGTTATGATGATGCCCGACAAGTTCGGAGGAGATATTGATGTTATGACGATGCCCAGCAATTTCGAAGGATATATTGATGCTATGTAAAGTGAGTGTGAATATATATATATATGCACAAGTGTGGTTATGCTGCTATATAATTACATCCGTATTCACATTAGGGATATGATGTTATCCTTCGAATATCGGTAATAGTACTCTAATGCTAATCACTTGTTAAGCAGTGTAGTTCTTGCTAGTGTTATATAGTGAGTAGAAGTAGTATATGTCGAATAATGAATTAGGACAAGTTGGTAAAAGGAATATTGTGTAGCATTTGATAATTCACCAAGTGGGTATAGTTAGCATTGAATAGATGGATTAAGTGAGGAATATCGACTATTAGAATGAGCTACTTAGTAGCTAGTTGTCTATTAAGTTCCTATATTACTTGTTGGCTAAAAGCCTAGTGTTCTAGCTAAAGAACCTTGTTTAGTTGAAATATGATAATTAGTAATTGTGGTTGATAGGTGGCTAATGATGATGATAGGTTTAGCGTTAGTGATGATTAAAGATATTGATAAGTTATGATGTAGATTAGCTGTTAATTGAGGATATGTATATTAATGATGCGAGAAAATAAAAGACATTAATGGTTATATAGATAAGTGTCTTTTTCTAGAAGGTGACTAGTGCGATTATGATGAATAGAATTGAGCATTGGATAAATGGAGTCTATGGTCTAGTAGTGAACCTCGACTAGTTGTTGGATGTTGGTTAGGCAGTGAATAATGGTTAGTTGAAATCTCATGAGTAAGGATTATGTAAATAATAGGTTTGTCTAATAATTAGAGGTCATTTGATGAGTCGTGTATGAGTGGTTATTTAATTATCATTGGTTAGCTAATAATGAGTAGGTATAGTATAGTGATGAGATAGATATCTAAAGGTTGAGTTTACTATGGGTATGTGTTGTAACGCTCTAAAATCTTGTAACGCCCTAAAATCTAGTTCCTGGGATACCACACGGTGCTCCAAACTACAAGTAGTCCTGAGCTAACCCTGGTAGCTTTCTACTAAGTCTGGATCTCAACATAGGGAAAATATGAATATGAAATCATAATAATATAGAAAATCTTATCTGAAATATGCTAGAAGTCTTGGTAAAACAACACTAAAAATCTGAATTCTGAATCCAATGTCTAAAACTGAATCTAGTAGTCTGACAAGCCTCTACTATCTGAATCTAGAGAGTCACTGGGACAGGCCCTCATCTGACTCAAACTATCTGAATTAAATAAAGGAACATCTACTAACAAACTTAAAGTATGAATAACTAAGTCCCCAAAATATAAGGACTCACCAACTGCAAGGATGTAGATGAGATGCTTGGGAATCACTCATGCTCTAAGACTGAGCACCTGCACCTACATAATGAGAAAATATAGCACATAAACATATATGTGGATCAGTACTTTGAGGATATACTGAGTATATGGGGGTGCATGCAATAAGTAAACATTATCATTACTGTTTATAAAACCATTCATGCTAAATGTAAATGACTCACACATGCTTGAGTAATTTAAAATATGAAGATCATAAATCATAAATGATAAAACATATAACATAAATCTGGTGAGCCATTACACTTAGTTCTAAAATCTGTAAAATATTTTATCTTAAAGCTTAAGAATCTTAAAACTTATGTGTTCGTCTTAAAGCTTTAAATCAATAGACTGTTAAAGAGTAGGGTACATCTTTTGGGAGGTTCTTCTAACGACATACACTATGTGAGCATCCATGGAGTCCCATATCTATCCACCTTTAGGTAGGGATTTTCTACCCATGCCATCGGAATAGAACTTCTTAGTGATCACAATCTAAGTCATCCACGTAGAAGTGGGAATAAATCTGAACCCTACATTGGCATATAGTTTTTGGGTCTAAAACTGTAGTAACTTATCCATCTCGGTGCTAAATACTACTCATATTCTTATGCTCAAAATCATAAGAAATCCACTTCAAAAATAGCACAAGTTTTTACAAGATTACCAATTATGCTTTTCTTTCTTTAAATCTCAAGTTATCTAAACAAAGTGCATAACTTATCTTAGCTTAGGACCAGAAGGTCAAATCTTTATCAAAATCTATGAATAATCTTATCTGAGGGTGCTCATAGTGCAAATAATCTTGAAATAACAATCTTAAATTGGAGCTTAACAACCCATGCATCAATCTCACGTTAAAACATCTAAAAATTCATGCTTGATAATGAGAACACTTATAATTCATCCTAAAATCTAGAAATTTCTATACAAGGCATAGAAATATGAATAAAATCTTGTAATTACATTTCTAAGTCATGGGAAATCTCATAATCTTACAAATAATGATAATGGGTATAAACCCAAAATTAAATTTCTTGGAAAATCTCATAAGTTACAGTAAATTTGTAATTAAAATATAATGTTGGGCACAAGTATGACAGAATTATCCTTGTTCAAACCCCACATACCTTAACTTGATGATCTTTGATTAGAAACTCAAATCTGGGATTCCTATTGATTCTTTGGAGATGAATTCTTAGAGTTCTTGTATTGCGAATCCTTAGTCTTGAATTTTCTTGGAAAATTAATGGAGGAATTTCGGCTTCTTTGAGATGGAGCTTTTGATTTCTAGGATTTTGTTTTTGAAAAAGATGGTGAATAAAGAGCATAAAATTCTTGAAATATGATTAATATTTTGTTTTTGGATGGATTGGGAGTTGGATATTTACTAAAATACCCTACTTAAATGTTTATGCGAAACTTGAAAATATATATTTTCCCGATCTGGGTGGCCACCATGACGCACCACTATCGTGGTGGCTCACTAGAAATCAATGAATGGAAACTGGGCAGGTTCCGTTACGTGGAGATATCACTGTTCCCCTGCGGAATGCTATTTTAGCACATAGCGTGATGTGCCACTCTCATGCTAGACCTCTGGAAATTGACAAACGAGAAATTGACCCTCTCTACGACACGCTACTATCACGGAGGGCCACTAGAAATTGACAAATGGGAAACTGACCCTCTCCGCGATGTGCCAATATCGTGGAGGTCCACAGGAATGGGACAATTGGAAATTTACACTGATTCGCGATGCGCTAAGGGTCCAAACGACGGTGTTTTATGACTAGAACTTAAAATAGCCATAACTTCTTACTCGATTATCGGATTTTGGCGAATATTATATTATGGGAAAGATAATTCAATTTCCTACGTAATGGAAAGTCTAAATATAAGGAATTCCACATGAAATAAATAGTATTAATTTTGGAAGCTATCCTTTAAATTCTAAGGACGAATTTAAGCCTTAAAAAAGTTTGGGGTATTATAATATCTCCCCCTTAGGAACATTCATCCTCGAATATGGTAGTTAAGCTAAAATTTCTGAGGAATATGAGAATATAAGGTAGCATGCACAACTAAAATAAACTGCGAGTCTGAATCTAAATTATTCTGAGCTTTTGAGTAAAGTGCATGAACTTACATGAGGACAACTATATATCTGAATATAACGTGTCATTAGAAATGAATTGAATTGAAGAAGAGTGTTACCTTCAGCTACATCAAAGTTTGTGGAGAAAAATTGAGGGTACTTGTCTCGCATATCTGCTTCTACTTCCCATGTAGCGCCCTCAACAGACTGATTTCCCCTAAGAACTTTAACTAAGGGAACTTCTTTGTTCCTTAGTCTACGGATTTGATGATCTAAAATCTCAACTGGAATCTCTTCATAAGAAAATTTTTTCTAAATACTAAGCTTTATAAAGAAACCACAATAGTGGAGTCACCGATACTCTTCTTAAGCATAGAGACGTGAAACATATGGTGAACGTCTTACAATTCTGTGGTCAAATCAAGGTCATAAGCTACTTTCCCAATACGACTCACAATTTTGAAAGGGCTAAAATATTGGGGACTAAACTTTCCCTTTTGCTAAATCTCTTCACCTCTTTCATGCGTGAAATCGTCATATACACTATATCACTAACCTCAAACTCGAGGTCCCTTCTTCTCACATTCACGTAGGATTTTTGACAACTCTGGGTTGTTTTCAATCTCTCTCTAATCAACTTAACTTTTTCCATAGCTTAAAACACTCCATCTGGCCCAAGCAAAGTAGACTCAGCCACCTTGAACCAGCCTATGGGTGATCTATATCTCCTCCCATAAAGATCTTTAAACAAAGCCATCTGAATTACAGAATAATAACTGTTATTATAAACAAACTCAATCAATGGCAATTACTTATCCCAACTACCCTTGAAATCGAGAGTGTATGACCTCAACATATCTTTTAGAGTTTGGATGGTCCTCTCTGCTTGACCATCTGTCTGAGGCTGGAAAGCTGAGCTAGGATAGACTTAGGTACCAAGACCCTTCTGAAAAGCTCTCCAAAACTGGGAAGTAAATTGAGTACCCCTAACTAACGTTATAGACAAGGGAACCCCATGAAATCTAACTAACTCTCGGATATACAAATTAGCATAATCCTCAGCTATATTAGTTGCGTGAAATTGCAAGAAATGCACTGACTTAGTCAATCTGTCTACAATAACCCAAATCAAATCATGATGACATTGCGATTCAATAAACCAGTCATAAAATCCATATTCACCTCTTCCCACTTCCACGTGGGGATACCAAACTCTTACAACGTACCACCAGGTGTATAGTGCTCCACCTTAACCTGTTGACAAGTTGCACACTTTACTATAAACTTTTCTGTATCTCTCTTGGTTTCTCTCCACCAATAGATTTTTCGTAAGTTGGGGTACATCTTGGTATCTCCTAGATGGATATAATGACGTGCACCATGCTCCTCAGCCATAATTCTTCGTCTCAACTCATCAACATAAGGAATACATAATCTATTCTGGTATCTTAACACACCATCTACCCCTTGGGAGAAAACCTCTACTTTTTGGTCTTTAACCGACTCCTTTAGTTTGACCAAACAAGAATCCTTATCTTGTTTCTCCTTTACTTCTGAAACTAGAGAAGATTCGGAGCTACTCTGAACCCAAATATTCCCTTCAGCTGAATCAACAAACCTAACACCTAATCTAGCCAAATGATGAACTTCTCAATCCAACTTTTTCTTATCATTCTCCACATAAGCAACACTTCCCATAAACAATATACTAAGGGTGTCTTCCACTACATTGGTCTACCCAGATGACACAACACACTTATATCATAGTGTTTCAACAAATCCAACAACCTTGTCTGATGGAGATTCAAATCCCTTTGACTAAACACATACGGCAAACTTTTATGGTCTGTAAACACATCCACATACTCACCATACAGATAATGTCTCCATATTTTAAAAGCAAACACCACATTAGCTAATTCTAGGTCATAGATTGGGTAATTATTTTCATGAGGCTTCAACTGTCTATAGTAATAAGCTATGACCTTACCTCTCTGCATCAACAGACAACCCAAACCAACTCTAGAGGCATCACAATAAACAACATAGCCATCGCTAACATTAGGTAATGCTAGAACTTGAGTTGAAGTAAGTCAAGTCTTTAATTCCTGAAAACTCTTCTCATAGGAATCTAACCACAGGAACATAACTTTCTTTTAGGTCAATGTATACATAGGAGACATAGTAGAATCTTCAACAAAATAATGGTAATAACTAGCTAGACCCAAGAAACTCCTAATATCTGATGGAGAAATAGATCTAGGTCAATTACTAATGGCTTTTATCTTTTGGGGATCCACTTTAATAACATCAACCGCGATAATATGACCGAGAAAGGCTACTGATCTTAGCCAAAATTCATACTTGATGAATTGGGCGAACAATTGATGGTCTCTAAGAGTTTATAAGACAACTTTAAGATAATCAATATGATCATCCTTACAATGTGAGTACACAAGGATGCATATATGAATACTATTACAAATATGTTTAGATAATATTTGAACACTCGATTCATGAGGTCCATGAAAGCTGCTGGGGTATTGGTTAGCCCAAAAGAAATGACTAAAAACTCAAAATGACCATAACGGGTTCTAAAGGTTGTCTTTGGAATATCGCATTCCCTTACTTTAAGTTGATAATAGCTGAATCTAAGGTCTATTTTTGTGAAATAACTTGCACCTTGGAGTTGATCAAATAAGTCATCAATTTTAGGAAGAGGATACTTGTTATTGATTGTAACTTAATTTAGCTGACAATAGTCCATAAACATATACAAAGAACAATCTTTCTTTAGCATGAATAGGAAGGGAGCACCCCATGGAGAAAAACTAAGCCTTATGAAACCTTTATCTAGAAAATCTTTGAGTTATTACTTCAATACCTTAAGCTCTGTAGGAACCATATGGTAAGAAGAGATAGAAATAGGTTGAGTATCCGAGAGAAGGTCAATACTAAATTCTATCTCTCTATCAGGAGGTACCCCTAGTAGATTTTCTAGAAAAATATCAGGAAACTCATTGACCACTCAGACAGACTGTATTATTGGAGTCTCAGACTTAGTGTCCTTAACTTGAACTAGTTGGTAATTGCAACCTTTCTATATTAACTTCCTGGCTTTATGATAAGATATGAAAAGACTCTTGGTAGACACTAAAATTCTTGACCACTCAAAGACTGGCTCATCTGGGAACTAAAACTTCACCACTTGGGTGCGATAGTTTATAGAAGTATAACAAAAATAGAGTCAATCCATACCAAGGATAATATAAATGTCAACCATATATAACTCTATTAGGTCTACTAACATGACTTTATAAAGAACAGTGATAGGACACTTTTTATAAATCTATTTAGCAACAACTGACTCACCTATTGGAGTAGACACCAAGAAATGCTCAGGGATCTTTGCAGAATTTATGTCAAAATTTACTACAACTAATCGGATCACATAAGAGAAACTCAACCTAGAGTCTACTAATACATAAACATAAAAAAAAAGACACAAAGCATACCGGTCACAACATCGGGTGAATCCTCCTGCTCCTTGCGGGATAGTAAGGCATAAAACTAATTCTAGCGCTTATCGCCATTAGTACTAAATGATGCACCTTGCGGAGGAGCTGGGTGACCTTGGGGAGCTGGTGCACTATTAGCATGAGTCTGAGGACAAATATCTCTATTACCCCATCTGGCATGTGGGGACTCTTTGATTACGTGACCCTGTTGGCCACAACCATAACAACCCTTCTAGCCCTACAGATATTCACCTTCATGATTCTTGCCACACTTAGCACAAGGGGGATGATTGGGTCTATTACTCATACTATTCTAAGACTTGGACATAGAAGACTTACCCCACTGCTCTTACCTATTTTGTGTCCAAGAACACCAGCTGAAGAAGGTGTAGGCATAGATGAATAATTCTGAAACTGTGAACGATTTCCTCTTCTAGACCTATTCTGACCTTAATCAAACTGACCTTTTCTAGCCCTCTTATTTTCTCTCTCTCTTTCCTTCCCCTTTTCTATCTTAATCTTCTGAGCGTGCATTATCAATCTAGGAAGATCTATATCTCCAATTAGCATAGCAGTCTTACACTCTTTAACTACTAACCAGACACCCCATCACAAACTTCCTCATACTTAACCTAGGGTCATCCATCTATTCAAGGAGATACATAGAAAACTGGTTGAACTTGAGGAAATAATCCTTCACTTTCTTGGAGCTCTACCTCAGGTTCATGAACTCTTCTGTCTTAGCTTCCCTTATCTCATGTGGGAAGAACTTGTCTAAGAACATATCCTGAAATATCTGCCATGTCATGGGAGCTGCATTTTCTCCTCTATTTTTTTTCCAGATCACCACCTAATCATGAGTAACATCCTTTGGCCTATAGGATAAAAATTCTATACTCTCCTCTTTAGAAACATGCATAATTTAAGTTATCTTCTTCACCTCATCTAGATAAAGCTATGGGTACTCTTCTACTTTTGACCCAAAGAATTTTGGCAGGTTCATTCTCATAAAATCTTGAATCCTAGCCGCGAATAAGTCCCTATCTTGCTGAGGTGGGAGTGTGGCCTGACAGTTTCTTAGAACATTAATTGTCACAGCCTTGGCTGGCGCCTGAAAGGTAGCCTAAAACTCTGCATATGACACATTCTTATTCAAAGGGTCTCTGGGCTGAGGTGGTTGGTTATTATTTATGTGAGTGTTAGCTCGATGAGAAGGCATTTTCTATCACATAAAAGCATGAGTTAGAAGCAGATATTGACATTGAATGTATGATAGATCATGAAGGAAGAGATTATTTCCAATAATGCTCTATAGCCGTTTGCTCATAGATGTGGCTTGCTTCATACTGATGATAAAAACTCTATTTAATACTGCTTGTTTGAATCCCTAGGAGTTTTTTAACCTTTGGCTCTAATACCAACTATGTAATACCCCAAAATCTAGTTCTCGAGATGCCACACAGTGCTCTGAACTACAAGTAGTCTAGAGCTAACCCTAGCTGCTTTCTACTAAGTCTGGATCTCAACATAGTGGAAATATGAATATGAAATCATAATAATGTGTAAAATCTTATCTGAAACATCTTAGAAGTCTTGGTAAAACAATACAGAAAAATTTAAATTTTGAATAAAATGTTTAAAACTTAATCTAGTTGTCTGACAAGCCTCTACTACCTGAATTTAGAGATTCACTGGAATAGGCTCCCAACTGACTAAAACTATCTTAAGTGAATAAAACAACATCTACTAATAAACTAGAAGTATGAATAACTAAGTCCCCAAAATATGAGGACTCACCAATTTTAGGGATGTAGATGAGATGCTTGGGAATCACTCATGCTGCTGAGACTGAGCACCTGAACCTACATTATGAGACAATGTAGTACATAGAAATATATGTGGATCAGTACTTTGAGGATGTGCCGAGTATATGGGGGTGCATACAATAAGTAAACAATATCATTACAGTTTATAAAACCATGCATGCAAAATGTAAATGATTCACACAAGCTTGAGTAATCTAAAATCTGAAGATCATAAATCATAAATGATAAAATATATAACATAAATCTAGTGATCCATTACACTTAGTTCTGAAATTTGTAAAATACTTAAGAATCTTAAAACCATAACATCCAGAACATATCCTCTTATCTTAAAGCTTTAAATCAATAGACTATTGAAGAGTAGGGGACATCTTTTGGGAGGTTCTTCTAAATGAAAATCACCATGTGAGCATCCATGGAGTCCCACGTCTAGCCCCCATTAGGTAGGGTTTTTATACCCTTTCCATTGGAATAGAACTTCTATCTTAGAGATCATAATCATCCATGTTGAAGTTGGAATAAATCTAAATCCTACATTAGCATGTAGTTCTGGGGCCTGAAATTGTAGTAACCTACCCAGCTCGGTGCAAAATACTACTCCCATTCTTATGCTCAAAATCTTAAGAAATACACTTCAAAAATAGCACAAGGGTTTACAAGATAACCAATTATGCTTTTCTTTCTTTAAATCTCAAGTTATATGAACAAGGTGCGTAAATTATCTTAGCTTAGGATCTAAAGGTCAAATCTTTTTCAAAAGTCTATGAATAATTTTTTCTGAGGGTGCTCATAGCGCAAATAATCTTGAAATAACAATATTATATTGGGGTTAACAACCCATGCATCAATCTCACATTAAAACATCTAAAAATTCATACTTGATAATGGAAACACTTATAATTCATCATCAATATGGAAATTTCTGCACAATGCATAATAATATGAATAAAGTCATGTTATTCAATTTCTAAATCTTAGGAAATCTCATAATCTTACAAATAATGAAAATGGGTAATTAAAATAATTTTTTGGGATCAAAAATGAAAGAATTATCCTTGTTCAAACCCCATATACATAAAATTGATGATCTTTGATGAGAAACTCGACTCTTGGATTCCTATTGATGCTTTAGAGATGAATTTTTAGAGTTCTTGTATTACGAATCCTTAGTCTTGAATTTCCTTAGAAAATTAATAGAGGAATTTGGGTTTCTTAGGGAAGGAGCTTTTAATTTCTAGGGTTTTGTTTTTGAAAAGGATTGTGAATAAAGAGCAAAAATTTCTTGAAATATGTCTAATAATTTTTTAGAAAGATTGGGGATTGGAGATTTACCAAAATAACCCCTTTAAACATTTATAGAAAATTAGAAAATGTATATTTCCCCGATCTGGGTGGCCACCACGATGCGCCACTATCGCAGTGGCTCACTGGAAATTGACAAATGAAAACTAGGCAGGCTCTACAACACAAAGATAGTGTGGTGCCCTTTTGAAATTCCATTTTTCCACATGGAGCAATGCTCCATTATCATGCTGCACCTCTAGAAATTGACAAACAGGAAATTGACCCTCACCGCGATGTGCCAATATCGCAGAGGGCCACTGGAAATTGAAAAATAGTAAATTAACCCTCTCCATGAAATTTAAATATCATGGAGGGCCACTAGAATGAGACAATTTGAAATTTACATAGATTCGTTACATGCTAAGGGTCCAAACGACGGTGTTTTATGACTGAAACTTAAAATAGCCATTTCTTACTCGGTTATCATATTTAGGCAAATCTTATATTATTGGAAAGATAATTCAATTTTCTATGCACTTAAAAGTCTAAATGTAAAGAATTTTATGCAAAGTAAATAATATTCATTTTGGAAGCTATCTTTTAACATTCTAGGGATGAATTTTATCTAAGAAAAAGTATGGGGTATTACTTGAGTACTTTGATATATGTTATTTAATTGAGGTAATGGTTGATGATTATAAATATGAGCAAATGGCCATTGATAGAAAATTTGGAAAACCATGGAAAATGATGAGTTGGTTATATGCCTATATTTATTGTTGATTTAATCCGTGATGCACTCTCTGGTGTTATGAAATATTGTGATGGTATCTTTACTATATGTTCTTCTTGGTGTACTCCCAATTTGTATGGGATATCATGGTTATTTCTTTTACTTTATGCTCTAATGGATTTTTGTGCGCCAACTTAGTATTTACGCGGCTATAATTGTGTTAGTGTCATTTTACGCTTTTGGATCATTAGTCCTTATATATGATTTTATTAGTATGTATTGATATGATATATTGTAATATCATTATATCTTGATTATTTATTACTTATAGTCATGATGAAGATGATTCAGGTTTGATTTTGTACCTTTACTTAGAGATATTATCTTGCTTTATATCGTTTGCATATTATGATTTATCTCAGTCAACTGATGATTCCTACTGGGTACCCATTGTTTTGGTACTCATACTACAGTTCTTTACCTTTTTGTGCTGACTCAAATACTAGTTGCTACCGCTGAGTTGAGATCATGTAGTGTTGATCATCCACAGATAGGGTGAGCTATTAGATTTTCAAGTCGCCCATTTTGCTCTATCCTTGTTCAGTATTTTGTATTCAGGATGGAAGTATTAATTATTTTAGGCTTTTGAGTTTTATTCATATTATCATACTTAGATGTTCTTGTACCGATATTACTAGGTCATGGTATTGTTATCGATTGATCTTTTTTTTTTTCTGTAACACTATTGATTATTATTGTACTCTTATATTTAGGCCTAGTTGGGCATTTCAATCAAAGTAACTCATTTCCTTAGCTTTGGCTTACAGTGTTGTCTTACCTATTGGTGGTTTTAGTAAGTGCCATCATGACTCGTGAATCGGTTCGTGACAAATTCGTATTAGAGCCAACGTTTCACCGGTAGTTTTGGTGCAAGAGAAAGTGTCTTATAGAGTCTTAGATTTGTTTCCTATCTTTGGGAGGCTATAGAACATACTTAGGAGTTCTTCACTATTTTCATTCATACTGTGCTAATAGTTTGAGTTAGTTTGTAAAGTGTTCCCTTGAGTTTACTCTTTCACAGATGTCCAGGACATGTGCAACAGCTATGCATGATGTGGGTCTCGAGACTCAACCTAGGGATTCTACTTCTATTTTAAAAACAGCCACGTAATGTATCCCCAATTAGGGACAAGGATGGGCCTTCTTCCCTAAACCTCACTCCTATGTTTGAGTTAGAAATTCCTCTGCCATAGCCATTGGTATGATAGGGACCAACCCTGGCTCCACTAGGTTATATTTTTTTATTAAAGATGCCTTGATTCAACTGTTAGCTATTATTGGTGGTGTGCCATCTGATAGTGTGCTGACTACTAGGGCGGAAGCGTAGCCTACAACTATAGCTTTTGGATTTCAGTTTCTCCTATGTCAGTAGTTGTTCAGCTAATGGATGCTCAGCCAATTATGGTGTAGTCTGCTATATCTACTGAGGAGTAGAAAATTATAGGTAGATTTTTTAGGTTCTCTCTGCCTAGGTTTTCTTATTCTCCTGTAGAGAATGCATTTGAGTTCTTACTGCATGTGAGGATAGGATCCGTGGATTAGGCTTTATTGAGGTGTATGGTTTGGATTACATCATATTTTAGTTAGATTTATTCGCTCAAAATTAGTAGAGAGGTTTTATGAGGTCTAGGCTAGCTTTATCTTCTCCCCTATCATGGACTCAGTTCTTTGAGATATTCTTGGAGAAGTATATGTTGTGTATCCATAGAGATCGACTGAGGGATCAGTTCACTAGATTGGAGAAGGGTTCTATGACAATCATTGAGTATGATTCCCATTCTTATGAGTTAGCCAAGCATGCAACTTCTATCATGGATATTCAGTATAAAAGAGTTTGCTTTTTTGTGAGGGGTCTGAGGCTCCCTATTCGGATGGCTACTCAGATTTAGTTGTTTTGGGTAGGACCAGTACTGAGGTTGAAGATTATTCAATAGAGATAAAGGACATGTATTATAAGGGTCGAGATAAAAGGCCCAAGATCTAGGCAGATTTTGTGGGAACCATAGCAATTCCCAATTCAGTGGTGGTACTTCTCGTGTCTGGTATCCTTCGTGTCTATCTTTTCAAACTCAGTGGAAGACTAGTCGACCAATTTAGGTAGCTCTTCAGACTATTGATGGAGGTCATTTTCCCACCAGTAGTGCCCTGATAAAGGCAATGATCGATCTTTGAAAGGTTTATCTATGGGTCATGCTAAACGTGGTGGTTACTTTGGTTCAGTCGGATCTATGAGTTCTAGTTCTACTTGTGACTCTTATTTTACTTGTGGTCTTTCTTGTAATTTTTAAGAGAGTTCCCTGGATGTGGAATGATGGTTATTTTAGCCAAGGGGGCTAACCCTATTAGGGTATTTTATCCTATAGGAAAAGGTAGTTCGTAAGGTTGTTGTAGAAGTTATCAGGGTGCTCAAGGTGGTGCAAAGGCAGGCTAGATAGGAGGTAGAGTAGATTTCCAGTCAGGTGGTAGGGGTGGTCAATTATATGTACTACCTGCTAGACCCAAGGTTGAGACTTTGAATATTGTAGTCACCGATATGATTTTGGTGTGCCTCGAGTCAGCTCTTGCATTATTTGATCTAGGATGCACTTATTTTTATATATTAGCCTATTATGCACCATTGTTGGATTCGACTAATGACTTATTATCTATGCCATCCATTATCTACTCACTTAGGTGATTCTTTAATAGTGGATCAAGTATTCAGATCATGTGTTGTGACAGTTAAAGATGTTGATACTTATGTTGATTTTATTATTATGGATATACTGGATTACGATGTGATTCTGGGCATAGATTGGTTATCCCACTATTATTGAATCATGATTATTTGGCCAAGACCATTACGTTAAATATACTTGACATACTCTCAGTCGTGTGGCAGAAAATGATTAGCCACAAGCTGATGGGGATTATTTATTAAGTTTGTGCTGGAAGACTTATATTGACGAGTTGCAAGTCCTATCTCATTTATATTTGTGATAATCACATAGAGAGTCAACCACTTGACTCTGTTCCTGGTATTTGCAAGTTTCCTATCGACCTGCCTAGTATTCCCCATGACTATGCAATTGAGTTTGCTATTGACCTTGAGCCTGGAACCCGACCTATTTCTATGGAACCTTATCATATGGCTCCTGCCGAGCTTAAGAAGTTAAATTCTCATCTTAGGGATCTTCTTGGTAAGGTTTAATTAGACCAAGTGTATCCCCTAGGCACTCTCATATTATTTGCAAAGATGAAAATAGATTCATACATATTTGTATTGATTATAGGAAGCTTAATAAGGTGGCAATGAAGAACGGTGACCCTATGCCTCACATCTATAATTTGTTTGACCATCGTTAGGGTGTAGCTATGTTTTCAAAGAATGATTTTAGGTCCAATTATCATCATCTGAGGATTCAAATCAAGGATATCTTGAAGACAACTTTCAAGACCAGTTATAGTCATTATGAGTTCTTTCTGATGTCTTTTAGGCTGACTAATGCCCCATCCACATTCATGGATTTTATGAAGCGTATATTCAGACCCTATCTAGACTCTTCATTTTGTGTTCATTGATGACATTCTTGTGTATTTGAGTAGTAGTCAGGAGCATGCCCAATATTTAAGGATTGTGATCTAGACCTTGTGAGATCATGTGCTTTTTGCCAAGTTCTGTAAGTGTAAGTTCTTGCTTGATTCAATGGCATTCCTTAGTCATGTGGTATCTAAAGCCGGTATTATGGTAGACCCAGCTAAAATTGTTGTAATTCATGATTGGGCTAGGCCTACATCTTCGACTAAGGTTTGTAGTTACATTTTCTTGGCTAGTTATTATAGGCGCTTTGTTTAGAGCTTTGCCACTCTTTCTTCCCCTATGACTAGATTGACTAGGAAGGAAGTTTCTTTCTGATTGTTCGAGGAGTATGAGTTAACCTTTGGAATGGTCAAGGATTGTCTTACTTCAGCTCTAGTATTAGATCTTCCTATTGAAGGTGAGGGATTCACCATATTTTGTGATGCTTAGAGTGTTGTTCTTTTTTGTGTTTTGATGCAGTAGGTTCGTGTTAGTGATTATGATTCTAGAGAGCTTAAAGAACATGAGCGCAACTACCCTTCTTATAATTTGGAGTTGGCAGAGGTAGTTTTTGCTCTCATGATTTTAAGGCATTATTTGTATGGGGTACATTGTGATATTTTCATCGATCATCATTGTCTTCACCATCTTATGACCCAGAGAGAGCTTAATCCTCAATAGCATAGATGGATGGATTTGATAAAGGACTATGATGCTTCCATCTTGTACTATCCAAGTAAGGAAAATATAGTATATGATGCCTTGATTCGTAAGGCAGTGAGTATGGGTATCTTGTCATGCATATCATTTTCTCAGAGTCCTTTGGCAGTAGATATTTAGTCCTTAGCCAATTTGATAGTTTATATTGATATTTTAGATCCTGCAAAGATTTTAGCTTGTATGGAGGTGACCTCCTTCCTATTTGAGTAGATTCATGATCATTAGTAGAGGATAGAAAGCTATGTTTCCTTTGTGATCAAGTGGTTAGTGGTGAGTCTGAGAGGCACACTATTAACTTTGAGGGAATTTTGAGATTTTAGGGTCATATTTGTGTTCCCCAACTTGATGACTTGATTTAGTTGATTCTTTAAGATGCTCAAAGCTCTAGTTATTCCATTCATATCAATATTGCCAAAATGTATAGAGAATTAAGGCAGATTTACTAGTGGGATAGCATAAAGAGAGATAAAGTAGACTTTATGGCTTATTGCCTATGTTATCATTAGGTTAAGTCCGAGCATCATTGTCTTGGAGGATGCACTCAGAGGTTTCCCATTCTTGAGTGGAAATGTGAATGAATTAGAATAGATTTTATTAGTGGTTTACCTCATACCTCACATGGGATTGATGGTATTTGGGTTATTATGGATCAGTTGACCAAGTCGGTACATTTTGTTCCTATTCAGTGTTCATAAGATAGTTCGTTTGTATTGGATGCTCATTTCTATCATATTAGATTGTGGTTCTGTATTTACTTCGTGATTTGGGAGAGCATTCTAGGAGAATTTGGGTACTTAAGTGGATTTGAGTATCGCTCTTCATCCACAGATAGATGGTTAGTCCAAGCAGACTATTAATGTGCTTGAAGATATGCTTCGATCTTGTGTTATGGATTTCGAAAGATAATAGGATCAGCACCTAGCATTGGTAGAGTTTGCATACAACAGCAACTATTATTCGGGCTTTGATATGGTGCCTTATGAGGCTTCGTATGGTAGGAGATGTCATTCTCAGATAGGATAGTTTGAGACTTCTGATGTGAAACATCATGGTATGAATTTGCTTTAAGACTCATTGGATGGAGTCAGGGATCCAGGAAAGGCTAAGAGAATCCCAAACTAAGAAGAAGGCCTATGTTGATTGTAGGCTCCATGCCTTGAGATTTAGAGTTGGTGATAGTATGTTCCTTCATTTTCACCCAAAAAGGGTATGATGAGTTTCAAGGCAGAGTAACCAAATCCCTCGACATATTGATCCTTTTGAGATTCTCCACGCAGTTGGCGAGGTGTCTTATGAGTTAGCCTTGCCTATAGATTTGGCTATTGTTTATTCGATTTTCCATGTCTCTGTGTTGTGAAAGTATATTCCTAATTCATCCCATGTTCTTAGAAGGGACTTACTTTAGTTAGATGAGTAGTTGAGATTTATAGAGGATCTCGTGCTTATCTTGGATAGTGACATAAGGTAGTTGCATACTAGAGTGATTCCTATAGTTAAGGTTCAGGGGAGGACCCCCCAGTGGAGAAGGCCACTTGTGATATCGATAGTGAGATGTGGTCCTAGTATCCTCACCTATTTGAGTCTTCAGGTATTTCCTTCATCTTTAACTTTTGGAGATGAATGTTCCTTAATAGTTGATATTGTAATAACCCTTTAGGTTATTTTTATGATTCTTATTATTTTCACCATTAGAGCTTTGTCATAACTTCCCTAAGTTATTTATGACTTATTGAAACTGATCGTTTGGTTATCAGGAAGTTCGTTTGGTTTTTAGAACTATTTCCCTATTTAGAAGTTTGCTGGTTTCAAATGGCCACTGATAAAAAACTTTAGTAAACCGATACCGGATGCATATTCTGATTGCCCCAATAGCTCCAAAATATCAATTTCTAGCTAGGAAGACCTTCGGTTTGGGTCCCACTGCACCCAAACTTATTTCGACCTATAGGTCAGAAAGTTGATAAATTGGAAATTCAGGTGTGGGGCCCTTATTTGTTCAAATAATCTCGGATGGAGAATCCAACTTCTCCAATGTGTCTGGAATGTCAAAATTAGTGTGGTTGCATATTCTATTTGTTCATATTAGATTCTGAATGCATCCGAGGCATTGGCTGAAACTTTAAGTTTCAGCTATCATCTAGTGTAGTAGAGGGTACAACAATTGCAAAGGGAGTATCATGATCGTAATGCAACAATCGAGTCCTAAGTGACGGTGATTGTGAGAATCAAGTGCCGGGGAAGGGGTATTTGAATGCAATTTTGGATGAAATTTAAGCATTTTTCCAATGTTTTAAGTCCTAAAATACATAATAGAGTGTGTAGTCCACAAATTAAGTTTTAGGTGTTCATTTGGCTCTTTAATAACTTGTGTATTCATTATTCAAAACAAATTTAGGGTATGAATCCTTCATTTCTAACATTGAATTCTTGATTATTTGACCCAAACCCCAATTAGATTGAGAACATGAATTGAGCCCAAATAAGTTTGATCTTCACTTGATTATTGAGGTATATCACTCCCTAATGGTAATTGAACATTTGTTTAGCCTCAGAAACTCATTTTTCATATGTGGGGCCCATTTTAGGGATTTTTGGTATCATTCTTGGACCCAAAGCATAAGGGTGCTATATGGGTATTAATATTCTCTTAATGATGTATACATTTTTTCTCTGATAGCTTGGATCCTTGAAGAAGTTTCGCGGAAATAAAAATCAAATGTTATCGATTAGTGAGTGATATTCAGATTTGTGGTAGGTTAGGCTTAATTCTTGTTAGAATTAGCTTTATTATAGTATAATTGCGGTATCTTGTTAAAATTGGGAGGGGTTATAGATGTTGGAATAATAGATGGTAATTGTTAAGTATCCCATATTAGAATAGGGATGAGTAATTGGTCTCTTTGTATGGGCTTGGGAAATCCTCCCCTCATGAGCTAGCTTTTGAGGTTGAATTAGGCCCAAGATTCATTATTTACATGGTATCACAGTCAGGCATATCCCAAATATTTGTTCACCGATGTTGGGCCCCATATTATATTATCCATTCTCCAGTTAACAAGGCCTAGGCATGCAGGGGAGTGTTAAGTATCACACATTGAAAAAGGGATGGATAATTGGTCTCTATGTATGGAATTAGGCAATACTCCACTCATGAATTAGCTTTTAGAGGTTGAGTTAGGATCAAGATCCATTCTTAAATAGTATCAGAGCAGCTCTAGTGTCAGCCCTAGCAATGTGGTCCATCTTTCAAACTGAGTCTAAATTCTAAAGTTGTTGGGGAGAGCACACTTTTATTATTTAATTATGTTTTCAAGATACCCTTAACGTGCGGGTCTAATTTTTTTCATTGGCCAAGAATGTGGAAATTCTTTTTTAATAAAGAGTGGTAGTGAGATTTGATCCTAGGACCTCTAGCTGCTCTAATACCATGTAAACAATGGATCTTGGGCCTAGCTCAACATCAAAATCTATCTCATGAGGGGAGGATTGTCTAAGTCTATACAAGGAGATCAATTACCATCTATTTTCCTATGTGGGATACTTAACAACAATCTTTGGATTAGTTTAACCACTTAGACTATTAAAATCATAATGTGGGATACTTGACCTATATGTCTAGAACAGTAGCTAGTTGGACTTATTATCTCATAAATACCATGAGAATCTTCTAGTTGTCCTAGTTAGACGGAATTGACCTTGTCACTCATACTAAGAGGAGGTTGACTTTAGTTGTGTATAGTGGTGAATTTGGCCCTAGATACTTTGGTTGAACTAAGGGTAGTGCTTGAGGAAGAATTGCACTATAGAACTAGTGTAGGTTGATAAACCTCTAAGACATGATCTAGATGACTTAGCTTAGTCTTGGGTTAAAGTTAGACTTGAAGAGAAACTTGGGATACTAGAAACAAAACTTGACCCACCATAAGATTGGATAATGTAGTTTCATTAGTGACCTAGATACTTGTTAAACGACTAGAATGTGCCTTTGTTAATATGATGTCTAACCCCCCGTAATGTGTTTATTTAAGATGTGGATATTGGAAATGATGTTAATGATTGTTTGCTAAATTATTAATAATACTTGGATAGCAATGGAATGTCTTAAAAATGGAGCCCATGACCATGCAACGACTAAATCATTGACTAAATTACCATGTGAGCCTTGGATTATGTTATTACTCATATTATGTTCAAGCCTAGAGACTAAACCTATGTTTGTGCTTAAAATCCTCTTGTTCTAGTATAGCGAATCTTGCTAATAACAAGGGGCTCTAGAAGGTATAACCATGGCTTTGTAATTGACCATACAAATGAGTATGGCAAACCTCGAAATGCATTAAGTATTCATACCATATAAATGTACAAGTACAAGCACCTATTAATATATTATTATGATAATGAACGTTGAGGTACTATCGTATGTTTATCCTTACTTCTCCTTCACTTTAGAACTCGTGGTCCATGCACTTACTATTGATTTGATTGACTATATATATATATATATATAGATGTTATGATAATTCCCGGCAAGTCGAAAGGATATATTGATGTTATGATGATGCCAAGTAAGTTCACAGGATATATTAAGGTTATGATGATGCCCGAAAAGTCCATAGAATATATTGACATTATGATGATGCCCGAAAAGTCTGGAGGATATATTGACTTTATGACGATGCCCAAAAATTTGCAAGTATATGTTGATGTTATGAAGATGCTCGGCAAGTCTGTAGGATATATTGATGTTATGATGATGCCCAACAAGTCCGAAGGATATATTGATGTTATGATTATGCCCAGCAAGTCCATAGGATATATTAACTCTATGTATGATGAGTGTACATTTATATTTATATATATGCATATGTATGGTTATGCCTTTATATAATTACATCCGTATATGCATTAAGGTTCTGATGTTATACTTAGAATATAAGTTATAGTTCTCTAATTCTAATTATTTATTAAGTGGTGTATTTCTTGCTAGTGTTAAATAGTGAGTAGAAGTAGTATATTTCGAATAATAAATCAGGACAACTTGGTAAGCGGAATATTGTTTAACATTTAAGGATTCACCTTGTGGGTATAGTTAGTATTGAATAATTAGATTAATTGAGAAATATCGACTATTAGAATAAGCTACTTGTTAGCTAGTTATCTATTAAGTGCCTATTTTACTCGTTGGCTGGAAGCCTAGTGTTCTAGCTAAAGAACTTCGTTTAGTTGAAATATGATAATTAGCAATTATGGTTGATATGTGGCTAATGATGAGGATAAGTTTAGCGTTAGTGATGATTAATGATATTAGATAATAAAAGACATTAATGGTTAGATAGATAAATATTTGAATGATGATTTGTGGTCTTTCGCTAGATGGTGACTAGTGTCATTATGATGACTAGAATTGAGCATTGGTTAAATGGCATCTATGGTCTAGTAGTGAACCTCGAATAGATGTTTGATATTGGTTAGTTAATGAATAATGGTTAGTTTCCATCTCGTGAGTAAGAATTATGTAAAGAGTTGGTTAGGCTAATAATTAGAGGTCATTTGATGACTAGTTTATAAGTGGTTATTTAATAATCATTGGTTAGCTAATAATGAGTAGGTATAGTATATTGATGTGATAGATATCTATATGTTGAGATGACTATGGGTAGAGGTACTTTGGTATATGTTATTTTACTCACCTACTGGTTAATCATTATAAATATGGCAAATGGTCGTTGATGGGAAATTTGGAAGACCATGGAAAATGATTATTTTGTTATATGTCTATATATATTGATGAATTTGATCCTTGGTGACCTCTCTAGTTATATGGGTTGTTGTGATGGGTTCTTTGCTTTAAGTTTTTTGGTATGCTTTGACAATTCTCAAATTTCACTTTTGAAAAGGTGTAAGCGATCGTTGTCAATATAAAACCCAACTAGTTTGGGATCGAATCCCATAAGGAATAATGTGAGTGGCAATTAAACTAGTTTGAATCTAAAGCTACAAGTTAAACTCAAACAATCGATAAAAAGATAAAATGGGGGTTTAAGGTTCACAAAGAGTCAATTGTCACTTTCAATATTTTAGTGTTGTAATCAATATAAATGAGAAACCAGATTTATGTTCACCATGGGTATTGGGAGTTAACAAATACTAGGAATGCTTGGGATTCTTGTAATACGTAGAAACAGCAGAATATCCCTGACTATGATACTGTCTGACTTATCTCTCGATCTCACCAGACAATTTATTATCTAATTCTCTCAAACTTTAATAACTTATCTATTTCCAATAGGATGTTATCTCAGGTAAATTAATCCAGTTACGACATCAATCATTAAACAGAAGGTTGGTAGCTTTCGAGTCCTTGTTGATAATTCACATCCTCTAGTCTATTTCTCCGTTAGAAGAAAATAAAACCGAAGGCATAATCTAATGTTTCCAACCAATAGATTTCAGTCAAAACAATAGAATTTCAAGACGTCCTACTACTATTTGAATCCGATAAATGCCACCTAACCTATCAGACCCTAATCCATGGATCCCATAACTCCGGCTAATGGAATTAGCCGCTCATGATTTGATGAACGAAAAAACAAGTTGAATTCATCAAAATAAGGATAAACTTACGAATGGATGAAAAACAAGTAGTTTCTTCAATTTACTCACGAGACAGAACCCCAAAAATAGTTGATAAGTGTTTTTTTTAAAAAAAACAAGAAAAATATTTGATGGTAAAGATAAAGCAATGTTACGTGCTTCTCTTCAGAAGTTCTTCTCTGATAATTAATGATCGAACCCTAAAAACCCCTAAAACATGTCTTTAAATAGTCAACCCTAAATAATGAAATAAAATTAAAGTTTCAATTTTCTCTTCGGATTGGCCGACGAGGATCTTGATGGTGTGTCAGGTGTCTGACGACGTGTGCGAGATGTCGTCAAAGGTTCCAGTGAATTATTATCTTCTGAATCTTCAGACGGCAAACCTGATGGTGTGTCAAAATTCTTTATGGTGCATGACAATTGTCGTCAGAAATTCACTAGAAATCAGTAATCTCTGTTTCTAGTTGACGACGATTTTGACTCCATGTCACATATTTGACGGCCCATTCACAACGTCATCACATTTCATCTCAATTTCTCAGGTTTTGTCTAAGCTTGACGGCAACTTTGAAAGCCTATCCCATGTATGGTAGCGCTTCAGAATTGACGTCAGCTATACTTCAGCTTATTTACACCGGATTTCAATTAATTTATTCTTCTTTTCTTTGGTTTCTTCCCAGATCACTTGTATCTGCATTAACACATTAAAAGCAATAAAAAACAACAAAAGTATCTTAAGACCACTCAATTATTCAGAGTTATAAGTTTCAAATATGTTAGCATCGGCTCACACATCAACACCCTCAACTTAAACAATTTCTTGTCCTCAAGCAACCAAAACATAACTAGGAGTATACAAAGTACAATTCGGCAGCTAACTACTCTCATCAGGTCAGAATACATACACCATATCCATGATAAATCAAAGTAAAATCAACTGTGTCTAATATTTTAAAACACCCATGTAACTCACATGTATCTAGATATGGCAAAGATCTCAGCAATAACAGCCTAGCACATACCCAAATTACATTATACGAACAAAGCAGTTAATAGCAATATACCTGGTGTTCCCTCACAACAAAGAAATCCCTTTCTCACTCAGATTCATATGAATAGACATAGGGATGAACGTAAGACTCACTCTCAGAATGAAGTTCCAACAATGCGCATCAAATACCATAGGCTTGTCCTTATAGTCAGTATCTAAGTCTTCAGACAAGTCAGTTAGGATCACTATAGGGCTTTTCTTAAGCTTGTAATGTAGGCTCAGGAATGGTATGATATTCATGGGTATTTCATAGTGACTACAACTCCTTGGCACTACATTAACTCACGGGGTTTCAACTTTTGACCGTCTTTGCTTCCCTCTTATATTTGTTAAGCATTCTCAAGATGGGTGTTGTCTATTCAAGCATTAGATTAACTTTTTCACTTTTCTCTTTTTCTTTTTCACTACACCCAACTTGTTGTTCATTTTCCTTCTTTTACCTCTCTTTATACACATAATGCATCACGTACCCCTATAGTAGCCACCCTCAACTTAGGTTATTTGCCTAAGTCGAAGAGCACAATTTCAAAGGAGGACCAGGGCCAAAACAGATTTATCATGATGTAATGGGAAGGTGAAAGGTGTATAAGAAAGAACAGGGCTATTTCGGCGTAAAAAGGGATCAAGGGATATTATTCACATTTGGATGGTCATTTAAGCTAAAATGGGTTAACATGCAAAAATGGCCTATATGGTTCTTTTCTAATGCCTATCCTATGACTATGGTATGAATAACTGGGCAAGTTCAAGATTCAACGCACAATAGGAATTGAGTAAGGCCTTACACGCACATAGCACACAAGTATATAGCACATCACTACTCATCCATTTCATGCATTTGCTTAATAACTGTTATTAAGTTTCCAGACTAACACCAAAAAAAGATACACCATGGTCACAAATGGATGCAATTCATATAGTAATATATTAGATCAATGGAGAGGTTCTCAAAAATCTCAAAAACAAGTTAGCTACCTTAGTTACTTGTATTTCTCTTAGTCTACTACAACGCATCACAAAATAAGCACAATAACCCTAAATATGCTAGCTCTATGAGGAACAAGACTCCGGAGAAAAGAGGCACGACAACAAAAACTCCAGGAGGACATCAACACCCACAAGTAGCCCTAATACCCTCAACTTAAAATCATACAATGTACCTAATGCGTCAAACCAAAATAAAAGAGTTAGAAACATACCTATGGCACCATGGGTGCGAAGATGTGATGTTAATCACATAATACGAATACAAACAACAAAATATCTTGGGTTGCCTCCCAAAAAGTGCCTAATTTAGTGTTGCGGCATGACAACATCCAGTCATCCTTTATCTCTCCACTTTAACGATTTAAATTGTCGACCCATCTTTTGATCATTACATCTTTTAGGTCTATAGGGCAAATGTGAGGGCATGATAAGGAATATTCTATCACGCCACTTTGAAGACTTGAACCGCTTACCCAATTTTGTATCGAACTTTCCTGTGGGCTCATTGGGCAATGATGAGGATCTTAAAAATCCAATAAATGGATATCGATCTTTAAGCATCCTGGCCTTCAAGACTGGGTTTGTAGTATACCCTTTTTGAAGGACAAACACCAAAATGTAAGAATCCTCCTACTCATTTTCAAAATTCATCATTTTGTTGGGTGATTCGACTTTCATCACATCCACTAAGAATAATGTTGAAAAATGATTCAAATAAGGATTAACCCTCAATTTCGGAACAACTTCCCTATTACTATTTTTACCCCAAAATGAACTAAAGTCTTCACGAGGATTGTGCTTGATTTCTTTTTTTTGAATTTGATACCATTTCCTCATCTTGGCATCTTCATTCATGAATGGTTCAGTTTGTTGGGAAATCAGTAAGGGTTGCTCAACATCAAGCTCATCATCAACATTGGATTCTTTCTCTTCATCCTCACGCTCTTTCATTATTTTAAATAATTTCACAGACAAGATATCATCTAAACATAATGTAGAAAAGTGTTTTGGATGATTAACCTAGATATCCATCTCTTCTATCCTTTCTTTTCCCTCGTTAAATAACCTAATGTCTTGACATATGTCACATATGGTATCATTCGTTGTGTATATACGATCCAACATTAGTTGAAGCATATCTTCAATGTCACTTATTCTAGTGCTTCATTCTTCCTTTTCTTGACCATAAAACCTATCATATCATAAGAAAAACTAAAACTTTGGTTAGCGCAATAGAGAGAGGAGGCATTGGGGCAATCACTCTAATATCCATATTCACCACCATATAAAGAACAACTATACTCCCGGTAGGATGGAGATGGTGCACACATCTCTCTCCAGGGAGTATATCTACAATCTTGCCAAAAGTACGGTCCATCACAATATGGATATGGATCATTTAGATAACATTTCCAACCATTAGACTCACATTCATTCCATGATGCCATAGTAAGAAATAAAAAAAAATAAAGAAAATCCACCTAACACAAGAAACAAAGGAAATCACAAACAAATATTTACAAGTTTGAATTCAAGCAAGTAAACTAAAATTCAAAACTAACTTAATATGCAAAATTGTTCCCTGGCAACTGCGCCATTATTGAAAATGCTTAAATTAGACTCTTGAATAGTTGTAATCGATCGTTGTCAATATAAAACCCAACTAGTTTGGGGTCGAATCCCAAAAGGAATAATGTGAGTAGAGATTAAACTAGTGTGAAACTAAAGCTACAAGTTAAATTCAAACAATCGATATAAAAAGATAAAATGGGAGTTCAAGGTTCACAGAGAGTCAATTTTCACTTTCAATATTTTAGTGTTGTAACAATATAAATGAGAAACCAGAGTTATGTTCAGCATGGGAATTAGGAGTTAACAAATACTAGGTAATTCTTGGGATTCTTGGAGTAAGTAGAAATAGCAGAATATCCCTGACTATGATACTGTTTGACTTATCTCTCGACCTCACCAGACAATTTATTATCTAATTCTCTCAAACATAGATAAAATATCTATTTCCAATAGGAGGTTATCTCAGGTAGATTAATCCAGTTACGGCACCAATCATTAAATAGAAGGTTGGTAGCTTCCGAGTCCCTATTGATAATTCATGTCCTCTAGTCTGTTTCTCCGTTAGAAGAAAATAAATCCTAATGCATAATCTAATGTTTGCAACCAATAGATTTCAGTCATAACCATAGAATTTCAAGACATCCTACTACTCTTTGAATTCGTTAAATGCCTAGTAACCTATCAGACCCCAATCAATGGATCCCATAACTCCGGCTAAAAGAATTAGCCACTCAAGATTTGATGAACGAAATAACAAGTTGAATTCATCATAATAAGGATAAACTTCTAAATGGATAAAAAACAACAAGTAGTTTCTTCAATTTACTGATGAGATAGAAACTGAAAAATAGTTGATAAGTGCTTTTTCAAAGAAACAAGAAAAATATTTGATGGTAAAGATGAAGCAATGTTACGTGCTTCTCTTTAGAAGTTCTTATTTAATAATTAATGATCGATCCCTAAAAAACCCTAAAACAAGTCTTTAAATACTCAACCCTAAATAAGGAAATAAAATTAAAGTTTTATTTTTCTCTTCATATTGGATGATAACAATCTTGACGGCGTGTCAGATATCTGACGACGTGTGCGAGATGTCGTCATAGGTTTCAGTGAATTTTTATCTTCTGACTCTTCAGATAGCAAACCTGACGGCGTGTCAAAATTCTTGATGGCACGTGACAACTGCTGTCACAAATTCACTAGAAATTAGTTTTCTCTGTTTCTAGTTGACGACGATTTTGACTCCATGTCACATATTTGATGACCCATTCAAAACGTCATCACATTTCATCTCAATTTCTCAGGTTTTGTCTAAGCTTGACGACAACTTTGACAGCCTTTCCCATGTATGATAGCGCTTCAGAATTGACGTCAGCTATTCTTCAGCTTATTTACACCAGATTTTAGTTGATTTATTCTTCTTTCATTTGGTTTCCTCCCGGATCACTTTTATCTGTATTAACACATTAAAAGCAAATAAAAATAAAAAAATTTACTTAAGACCTCGCAATTAGTCAGAGTTAAAAGCTTCAAATGTGTTAGGATCGGCTCACACATCAACACCATCAACTTAAACAATTGTTTGTCCTCAAGCAACCAAAACATAACTAGGAGTATACAAAGTACAATTCGGCAGCTAACTACTCTCATCAGGTCATAACACATTTACCATCTCCATAATCAATAAAATTAAAATCAACTGTGTCTAATAAAACACCCATTTAACTCACTTGTATCTAGATATGGCAAAAATCACAGCAATAATAGACTAGCACATGCCCAAATTACATTATCTGAACAAAGCAGTTAATAGCAATATACCTGGTGTGCCCTCAGAATAAATAAATCCCTTTCTCACTTAGATTCACATGTATATACATAGGGATGAATGTAAGACTCACACTCAAAAAGAAGTTCCAACATTCCGCATCAAATTCCATAGGCTTGCCCTTATAGTCAGTATCTAAGTCTTCAGACAATTCAGTTAGGATCACTATAGGGATTTTCTTAAGCTTGTAATGTAGGCTCAGGGCTGATATGAAATTCATGGGTATTTCATAGTGACTATACCTCATTGGAACTATATTAACTCACGAGGTTTCAACTTTAGACCTTCTTTGCTTCCCTCTTATATTTGTCAAGCATTCTCAAGATGGGTGTTGTCTATTTAAGCATTAGATTAACTTTTTTAGTTTTCTATTTTTCTTTTTTACTACACCCAACATGCCATTCATTTTCCTTCTTTTACTTCTCTTCATACTCATAATGTGTCACACATTCCTATAGTAGCCACCCTCAACTTGAGTTATTTGCCTAAGTCGAGGTGCACAGTGTCGAAGGGGGACCAGGGCCAAAATAGGTTCACTGTGATATAATGGGAAGGTGAAAGGTGTATAAGAAAGAACTGGTATATTTAGGCGCAATAAGGGATCAAGGGATATTATTCACATATGGACGGTCATTTAACCTTGCTTTAGTTTCAAACTAGTTTAATCACCACTCATATTATTCCTTGTGGAATTCGACCCCAACCTAGTTGGGTTTTATATTGACAACGATCACTTCCAATCATTCAAGAGTGTAATTTGAGTGTTATCAAAAATGGCACCGTTGCCGGGGAACAATTTGGCATATTAAGTTAGTTTTGAATTTTAACTTACTTGATTGAATTCAAACTTGTAAAAATTTATTTGTGATTTCCTTTGTTTCTTATGTTAGGTAGATTTTCTTTTTTTTTTGTTTATTTCTTACTATGGCATCATGGAATGAATATGAGTCTGATGGTTGGAAATCTTATCTAGATGATCCACGTCCATATTGTGATGGACACCACTTTTGGAAAGATTGTAGATATGCTCCCTGGAGAGAGATGTGTGCACCATGTCTATCCTATTGGGAGTATAATTGTTCTTTATATGGTGGTCAAGATGGATATTGGAGTGATTTCCTAAAGTCCCCCTCCCCCTGTTGCGCTAACTCAAGTATTAGTTTTTCTTATGAGTAGGACAGGACTTATGGTCAAGAAAAAGAAGAACAAAGCACTGGAAAGAGTGCTATTGAAGCTATGCTTCAACTAATCTTGAATCATATAGACATAACGAATGATACCATATGTGACATAAGTCAAGACATTAGGGCATTTAACGAGGAAAGAGAAAGGATAGAAGAGATGGATATCAAGGTCAATCATCCAAAACACTTTTCTATATTATGTTTAGATGATATCTTGTTTTTGGAATTATTTAAAATAATGGAAGAGTGTGAGGATGAAGAGAAAGAATTCAATCTTGATAATGAGCTTGATGTTGAGCAACCCTCGATGATTTCCCAACCAACCAAACCATTCATGAATGAAGATTCCAAGGATGAGGAAATGGTATTAGAGTCAAAAGAAGAAATCAATCACTATCCTCGTGAAGACTCCAGTCCATTTTAGGGTAAAAATACTAATAAGGAAGTTGTTTCGAAATTAAGGCTTAGTCCTCATTCGAATTACTTTTCAACATTATGCTTAGTGGATGTGATAAAAATTGAATCACCCAAGAAAATGATAAATTTTGAAAATGAGGAGAAAGGTTCTTACATTTTGGAGTTTGTCCTTCCAAAAGGGTATACTACAACCCCAGTCTTAAAGTCCAAGAAGCTTAAAGATCGATATCCATTTAGTGGATTTTTAAGATTCTCATTGTTTCCCAATGAGCCCACACAAAAGTTCAATGCAAAATTAGGCAAGCGGTTTAAGTCTTTGAAGTGTCGTGATAGAACATTTCTTATCATGCCCTCATATTTGGCCAACGGACCTAAAAAATATAAAGATCAAAATATAGGACGACAATTTAAATCGTCAAAGTGGAGGTATACAGGATGACTGGATGTTGTCGTGCCGCAACACTAAATTAGGCACTTCTTGGGAGGCAACCCAAGGTATTTTGTTGTTTGTATTTGTATTATGTGATTGACATCAAATCTTCACACCTATGGTGCCATAGGTATGTTTCTAACTCTCTTTTTTTGGTTTGATGCATTGGAAACATTGTATGATTTTAAGTTGAGGGTGTTGGGCTACTTGTGGGTGTTGATGTCATCCTAGGGTTTTTGCTGTCGTGCTTTTTTCCTCTGAGTCTTGTTCCTAGTAGAGTCACCATGTCAAGGCATATTGCACTTGTTTTGTAATGTGTTGTAGTTGAATAGGAGAAATACAAGTGACTAAGGAAGTTAACTTGTTTTTGAGATTTTTGAGCACCTCTCAATTGGTCTGATATATTACTATGTGAATTGCATCCATTTGTAACCACGGTGTATCATTTTGTGGCATTAGTATGGCAACTGAATAACCATTGTTAAACAAGTGCATCAAATAGATGAGTAGTTATGTGCTATATAATTTAGTGCTATGTGCGTGTAAGGTTTTACTCAGTTCCCATTGAGTGTTGAATCTAGAACGGTCCCAGTTAGTCATACCATAGTCATAGGATAGAGGTGAGGAAAGAATCATAGGCCATTTTTGCATGTCAACCTTAATCGATATAAAAATATAAAATGGGGGTTTAAGGATCATAGAGAGTCAATTGTCGCTTTCAGTAATTTAGTGTTGTAATCAATATAAATGAGAAACCGAAGTTATGTTCACCATGGGTATTGGGCGTTAAAAAATACTAGGTAATGCTTGGGATTCTTGGAGTAAGTAGAAACAACAGAATATCCCTGACCATGATACTGTCTCACTTATCTCTCGACCTCTCCAGACAATTTATTATCTAATATTCTCAAACTGAGATAACTTATCTATCTCCAATAGGATGTTAGGTAGATTAATCCAGTTATGGCATCAATCATTAAATAGAAGGTTGGTAGATTCCGAGTCGCTGTTGATAATTCACGTCCTCTAGTCTATTTCTCCGTTAGAAGCAACTAAAACATAAGGCATAATCTAATGTTTGAAACCAATCATTTTCAGTCAAATCAACAGAATTTCAAGACGTCCTACTACTCTTTGAATCCGTTAAATTCCTAGTAACCTATCAGACCCTAATCCATAGATCCCATAACACCGGTTAATAGAATTAGCCGCTCATGATTTGATAAATGAAATAACAAGTTGAATTCATCATAATAAGGATAAAATTACGAATGGATGAAAAACAAAAAGTAGTTTCTTCAATTTACTCATGAGATCTAAACCAAAAAATAGTTGATAAGTGCTTTTTTTAAAGAAACATGAAAAATATTTGATAGTAAAGATGAAGCAATATTACATGCTTCTCTTCAGAAGTTCTTCTCTGATAATTAACGATCGATCCATAAAAACCCTAAAACAAGTCTTTAAATATTCAACCCTAAATAAGGAAATAAAATTAAAGTTTCAGTTTTTTCTTCAAGGTATAGTAACTTGAAACGATAAGCTATAGTACATACTGAACATGAGCAACTTGGACATGAGTACATGACTGACATGATTGATGAACTAATGTGTCATACTAAACATGCATATCTGATGCATTAATACATGAATGAACTAACACATGACTGCATGACTGAATACGCAATGGTAATTAATACCAGGTTGGTAATGAAAATTCTTGATACCAAGTTTCTGATGGAAATTTGAGCATGAAACTGAATAAGTTCAAGGAAGACTATCTCCTTAAACTGAAAATGCTAATGAACATGAGATTAATTAGTAAATATACATGAGCAGAACCAAACGATGAAAATGTAACTGAGTCTAGAATGTGATACATGCGTTGAATATCGTGATTAAAACTGAGTACCTGGAATATGTGGCTTATAGCTGAGATCGGAGTCCGAGGGTTAACTCATGAGCACCCTTTACCCCAAATTGGATTTATTATAAGAAGAGAGTGGAATGTTTATGTCATGAAAGTTTTGGGGAATTATAGTATATCTCCCCCTTGGGACACTATGCCCCCTTGAAGAATATTAGGCTGACTTTGCTTAGCTATGAGGAAAACTAATTTGATGCACAAGGCACCTATGAACTAAATTGTGACTAAATATCAGAGATCTAAAACTAAGACATGATACATAGACTGGGGTGAACACGTTACTACCTTGTTAGTCCATCATAAAATGTTCACATTCATGAGACTCTAAATAGTGTGACTGGATGGAAAGATAGAATCCACATTGTCCGAACTTGCTCACCTGACTACTAAACTGAACTACTGGCTCTACGTAATAACTCATGCTAAAAATTTATACCCGACTGGAGCATTTCTATGACACTTTTTCTATAGAGTTCTAATAACTGTAGAGAGAAAGCGACTCTAGGCTCGGTGTGAGTAGGACATTAGAATGGGAGATCGCTACATGGATGGGATTCTTGTATTAGGAGGCAAGGCCTATGAAATATCATCTAAGATAAAGTGACTAAACCTTATGCGCTACAACTGAGACTACTGAAAAGGTGAACATGGTGTTGAGAAAGAATACATAAATATACTAACTGATCTGATTAACTAAATAACAGATAGATGAATGTTGGGCATATGAGACTAAACTGTACTTAGTCTTAATAACTAGCCTGAGGCTATAGAGTATTATGCAAAGGAGGTAAGGACTGACTTACATGAGGTGACTGGTTATGGATTCATGAAAACTATAATACTTGAAATTGTGAGACCAAGTGTATGACATGAGTCAGAAACATTATGTAACCGAGGTACTAAAATACTAATAACTAAGTGACTGATGGCCATATGCTATGGTTGGGTAATCCTAAAAGTGAACTGAGTTTCTTATCTAGTTGGACAGGACTGGGACTGAGATTGTAGCTAAAATGGTAATTGAGACTGTAATCATAACTAAGACTGTAACTAGGACTGAATGCTGGTTTTTAATAACTGAGGTTTAGACTGAGATGGACGTACTGAATTCTGATGGTTAAGTAACTTGTTGATGAAAGCCATGGTCTTGTAGGACTATCTGAGTCCTTTATTTAATATTGATTGCTGAACTGACATTGTAACTAAGGACTTAGGGATGGAACATCAACATCACGGATTCACCCAGGTATCGAAATTGAGAGTATACGTGACATAATCTGAGTTTAGCTGATCACTAGGAGTGAAGCAGGAGTCATGTGGGCTGAACATACAGTAAGACAGATATGAGTACATAAGTCATAAGCTGCATGACCTAAGTCTGATGTTTCTGTACTCATGGAACATGATTCATAACACTACGTAAGCTGAAAATCCTCATACTAGGAACTTAGAACACACACTATTTTATGGAAAGCGCGTGAATATAAGTTGGGTAAATGGAATTGTGACGTGAAGAATTTGTAAGTATCGTGATATTTGAAGTACAAAACTTTGCATTGAGATAGGAATATGCAAGGAATCATCTTCAATTTCTGATTTCTTACACATAATGGTATTACTACTAGAACCTGAAGGCTTTTCTTTCTGATATAACATAACCAGACAGTCCTATATACCTATCGAGCTATGATCATTTTACTCACTAGGGTAGAGACTGAGAAGGTACTATTAAAATATAATCTGACCTTAAAGTGGACTGGTATGTAAAGAGTTACAAAAGAAAAAGAAGTCCACGAATCTGAAGAAGCTTGAACATGTAAATGAGGGATCTGTGCAATACCAGCGGATGCTTTAAAAGGACTTTCTTGATATTGTTGGGATTGAAGTGCATAGATTTTATTTGGGCACTGCCCACTGACGGCACTAGAAATGGCACCTTACTAATTCGGGCGACCAGACTGAGTTGAAGAACGATCATGCTGACTTTGTAAATCGGGTTTAGGATAGTCTTGGACCTTGTGACCTTACTCGCCACATCCAAAACGCACATTACTGTCGGATCTACACACATCCTTATGATACTTACAACATTTTTTGCAAAGCGGATGAGTTCAAATAATGCTTGCACTATTTTGAGATTTGGAGCCTAACGCCCTATCTTTTCTACCATTTTTGAACTTAGGAAATGAAGCACTGGCTGTGGAAGGAGCTGGAACTAAAAACTTCCAGCTATGCTGAGAATAGTTACCACTCTGTGACCCTGGCTGAGAAAAACTATAACTACATATTATTACTTTTATATTCTCTCTCTCTTTCTTCTTAAGTGTATGCTCTTCAATCTGTTGAGCATGGACCATACTCTACTTTAAACGTAGACACAAACTTACTCATTCTAGATCTACTATATGCTACTACATGGGGAGCATACCTGGCTAACTGGGTAAATTTGAGACAGTATTCTTTTACGCTTATGCTACCTTGTCTGATATTGATGAACTCTAACACTTTGGCTTTTTTATACTCTAGAGGAAAGAATCTATCTAAGAAGGTCGTAGCAAACTCCTCCCATTCTATGGGCCCTGTATTTGTACCCCTTTCTACTTTCCACTTCTTAAACCACGTATGGGCTACATCTGGTAGCTGATAGGCAGCTAACTCAGCACTCTTACTGGAAGTCACTCCCATGATATCTGTGACTTTCTAAGCCTGGTCGAGGAACTCTTGTGGACCCTCTTTAGACTTAGAACCAGAGAATAGGGAAGGATTCATTCAGGTAAAGTCCTAAACCCTGGCTGCAGCTAAATTGGCCACTAGGTTGGCGGAAATAACAGCTAGCCGTTCACTCTGAGCTAGGACTGAATTTCCTATAGTAGTAAATATAGTCCTTAATTCTTCATGGGAAACAAGTTCGTCCAGGGGATCTGCCTGAACGGGCTGAGGTGCTAACTGATTATCGATTCTCCTTTGGCTAGCCGCTTTGGAAGGCATATTCTTTAAGCAAGAGGAAGAAGCAGATTAAACTAAGAAAATTATTGGAGATTATGCTCATCGACACGACATGACTACTAAAAGAAGGGAAACTATTTATAAAACATCTCATAGCCTCCTACACATAAGTGTGGTGCACAACATACCCATGCACAAAACTCTAGTAAATGCGGGTTTCAGACTTCCTAGGACAATATTGAACCTTAGGCTCTAATACCAAGTTTGTAATGCCCTGAATTTGGTGCCCAGAATGTTACACGATTCTCATGACCTCGATGGACCACAAGCTAACCCATGACTAATATTAGTTACTGAGCATTGAATAATATACTATAAATATGTGGAATATAAGTTGTAAGGCCATAAGGTTCAAAACTGAACTAATACTGAATATAAAATAATGCATTTAATGGGGTAGAACAATACCCAAAACTAAAATAAACTGTCTGAAACATGTTGTAGTCTCAAAGCCTCTAAACTGTCTGAAATCTGTAGAGTTGATGGGACATGTCCCCAACTAATTCTGAACTACTAAAATAATAAAGTAATAAAATAATCATGCTATCTTTATATAATAAGGAATCACTGCTAGTCTGGTTGTTGAATGTCTGATCTATTAAGGATGCTTGGGAGCTCATGCTTTTAAACCTATAGTATAAAACACCATAGCGCAAATACGTTAGTACGTTAAATGTACTGGTATGTAGGTGAGGTAGGCTGAATTTAAAGGGTTCATATGCATGAACAATACTAACTGACTGTATAAAATGAACATAAGAATACATGCATGAATACGTAACTATAACTGAGGTCATGATAGGACTGAATACTGAGTTCAGACTACTAAGTCTACTAACAACATAGATTTACTAATATCTGAGTTTACTAGTAACTAATAACTTAAAGATTGTTTCTAATAGACCTGATTATAAATTTCTAATCTAAGTATTATATGGAGCTGGATGACTGTATTCGACAGTCCTAAGTTCATATGCATGAAAAATACTAATTGACTGTATAAAATGAACATGAGAATACATGCATGAATACGTAACTATAACTGAGATCATGATAGGACTGAATACTGAGTTCAGACTACTAAGTCTACTAACAACATAGATTTACTAATATCTGAGTTTACTAGTAACTAATAACTTAAAGACTATTTCTAACAGTCCTGATTATAAATTTCTAATCTAAGTATTATATGGAGCTGGATGACTGTATTCGACAGTCCTAAAATCTGTATAACTATCTGAGTTCTTTACTAAAGTGGGTGAATAAATATGACAGTCCTGAATTCTGATAGAAATAGTTGATTTTCGTACTGACCTAAGTGACTGTATCTGACAATCCATATTTCTAAAGAACTGGATTGAGTTCTATTCCGAAGATAGAATCTAAAACTTAAATTATGGGAGGTAATCATCTAACCGACATGCCCCGAATATAAACTGGTGGGGTCCAACCTATAACCCTAGATAGAAGGGACAAGGTGTGAGTAAACCCTCTCTGAAAGGGTGCTCTTCCGTCAACCCCTCCTGTAAGGAAAACTCAAATGAGATGTATAGTCCCTAGACTCGTAGGGGTACATCTCACCCTACGCTGGCTACATAATTCTGGAATACAGGGATTCCTACTAAGGATCACACCCTCTACTGGTTGACAATATGTGTCCTCATCCTTACGTTCACTCGGTGTTGAATCCTTTTCCCAACTGAATTAACACATAACTGATTTCCTAGTTCATACTTGGCTAGACTTATCTGTTACTAATTTTACTAATTTACTAGATTGAACTAAGTTCTCTATATTTTTGTTGACTGAAGGAATACTACTGAATTCCATTAACTGATAGAATACTACTGAGTCTTGCTAGTTGACTGAGTTTACTATGGTCTGAACTGAATACTACTGAGACATGATGACTGACTGAGATTACTGAGATTTCGGATATTACTGAGATTACTGAATTGGACTGGATTGATACTAAGTTTACTGAGTTTTCTTTAGTCACATGACTGACTAAATTCTACTGATTATGGCTTGACTGAGAGTATCGTGAAAACTTGACTTTGACTCTAGGCACATTGCTAAATTGTAGAGTATTTAATACCCCCCAAGACTCGATAGCTTCAAAGTAATTCATGTCACAAGCTTGAAAGCACAAAAATTTCTATATATATCCAGAATTCATTGACTAAGACATTTCATCGATCACTTTACATGCACTAACGTATACATGAATGGGGATTACAAAATAACATGCTATGAAGCCACTATTTTCTTCACATAGGCATTTTATCAAACACATGGGGAGCATACTTTAGTTATACCATCATCAATGCATCAAATTATCATGGTTGCATAAATCAATTTGAAATTTGAAGGGTTTATCATGAATATTATGCAAATCATCACATACTAGGATCAATCATTGGAACATGTAACTTAAAACATGAATCAAAACCCAACAACATCATGAACATGAATTTTAATTCAACCAAATAATAAATATTCACAAATACACAATACTGAGATTTTAAGAAGAGATTCTTGAGCTTCAGGGGTTAATGGGACCCATGAATCAACACTTGACATACCAAGAAATCTAAATTCTTTTAGTTCATGGAAAGATTCTTGGAATTGGCCTTTATTTCTTGAGCTAGGATTTTTGCCTCTTGAGAGAGAATGATTTTCGTTCTTCAGAGAAAGTGAGGAAAAGTGATATAATAGGGTTTTAGGGCATAATTTCGTGGTTAAAGGTTGATCTGGATCATGGAAAAAGACCCAATTTCCCATAGAAGGTTTTTAATTTTCATCACTAAAAACCCAATTTAGGAACCTGACACTACGCGGCGCTATCGCGTCGTGCCACTGAAAATTGCCAATTGGGAACTGCGCTGATGGCGTGACACTGTGAAATCGCATTGCAATACTGGATGGGACCTGGAATCTCACCATGATGTGGTGGTATTGCACTAAGACACTGGAAAGAGAAAGTTCTGAATTTGAGCCTCGGTGGAATGCGCTATAATTGTGGAGGCCCACCGGATTTTGACGATTGCTATTTTGGCATGATCCACGATGCGTTGATGTCTCAGGTGGCACATTGTCTTACCAAAATGGCTCTAACTCTTTCCCCAGGTGTTGGATTTGGGCAAATTTGGTATCGATTGAAAGCTTATTCAATTGTCCACATGAGAAAAAGTCAAAATATTGAAAATTCCATATGTACGAAAGTGTATTCATCTTCATAGCAAGTCTTCAACATTTTTGGGATGATTTTAAGCTAGGTAGAATTACGTGGTATTACAAGTACATATGCATAACTCGTACCTTAAGGTATGCGAAGTACCCTACAACTCGTACCCAAGGCAGAATACTAAAGATCAATCTCAAGATGTCTTAAGACTTTCCATCTTACGACTTGTACCCTAACATACAATTAGGGAGAGGCCAAATCATACCTTGGACAGTATATTATCAACCTTAACTAATTATCATACGAGCGGGTGGTTACTAGTCGTACCCTAGGGTACAAGAAGTATGCACCAACCGTACCCTGTCAAGGAACTCAAAACTTGGGGGAATTTTCTAAGGGTTCAATTCTCCCCACTTGGATCATTAGTCCTCGAATGACGGGTAAGGAGAGTATAAGCATGAGTTAGCACATCATGTCACATCAAACTGACCTAAAACCAAGTTAGAAAACAAAGACAAACAACAACGATAAGACACACGCCATAATAATTAGAAATCAATCATTCATTCAAATTACTTTGGGAATTGAACCGATTATCTATCAAACACTTGCTCCATTCAAAGCATAGGGAGTTGAATCCATTTCCCATTAGAGACATAAATCAAACTAAGAAGATTAACTAATACATCAAGCACGAGTTTCTATAATGGAAAAAAATGTGGATACTTTTATTTCATGTCCTCTCCTATCTCCCAAGTATCTTCTTTGGACTTTTGATTCCTCCACAGAACCTTCACTGAAGCCACCAATTTTGTTTGCAATCAGGAAACTTGACGATGTAAGATCCTTACTGGGACCAACTCACTAGATAAGGAGTCCAAAATACCAATATCCTCAAAGGGAACAACCAACAAAGGATCACCCATACATTTTTGCAACATGGACAAATCGAATATGAGATGGATGAAGCTCAAACTATAGGACAGCTCCAACTCATAGGAAATATTACCAAACCTCTTCAAAATCAAATATGGACCAACATATAGGGAACTAAGTTTCTCCTTCTTACCAAACTGCATCACTTCCTTCATGGGAGATACCTTAAAGAATACCAGTTCACCAACATCAAACTCCAAGTCCCTATGCCTCACATCCGTATAGGATTTTTAGAGACTTTAAGCGGCTTTCAACCTATCACGAATTACCTTCACCTTCTCTAAGGCTTGGTGAACCAAATCAAGTCTAAGCAACTTACCCTCAACAACTTTATGTCACCCAATAGGTGAATGACGGTTCCTACCATACAATGACTCAAAATGAGACATATCAATGCTAGATTGTTAACTATTGTCATAGGTAAATTTGATCAAAGCAAAATGGTCATATCTACTACCACCATGATCTATCACACAGGCACACAACATATCTTCCAATGTCTAAATTGTACTCTCCATGTGTCCATCTATCTGTGGGTGGAAAGCGGTACTAAGGCACACCTTAGTTCCCAAGCCTTTATCAAATGACTTCAAAAAGTAAGATAAGAATATAGTGCCATAATCCAAAATGATAGAAATTTAAGCACCATGTAACTTTGCAAGATATGACTTAGCATATTACGCCAGTCAAAAGTGAGCAGACTTTGTCATTCTATTCATAATAACCCAAATACAGTCACATTGATTACGAGAACGAGGAAGGCCAGTGACAAAATCCATATTAATTCTCTCCCACTTTTATTTAGGCAACTTAATCTCTTGGTACAAACTGCCCAGCTCTCAAGTGCTCAACTTTCACTTGTTGACACACCATACACTTAGCCACAAAGCTAGCCACATCTCATTTTATATTATGCCACCAATAGAACTCCCTAAGATCATAATACATCTTCGTAGAACCATTATGAATAACATATTAAGATCTCTAATCTTTAGCCAAAACCTTTTCCCTCAATCCATCGACATTGGGAATGCATAGCCTACCTTGGTACCTTAAGACACTATCACCGCTAATTACTAAATTGATATCCTTTTGTGTACCCACACTACTATTATTTTTTATCGAATTGGGATCCAATAATTTCTTTTCCTTTATCTCAACAATAAGACTCGACTATGATACTTGATGAACAAATATACCACTATTCTCAGAATCTGTGAGATGAACTCTAAGATTAGCCAAATGATGAATGACCTACACAAACTCCCGCCTGTCCTTATCAACATAAGCTAATCTCCTGATGTATAACCTGCTAAGAGCATAAACAACCACGTTAGATTTACCTGGATGGTAATGGAGACTCATATCATAATTCTTTAGCAACTCAAGCCATCTCTTTTGTCTGAGATTCAACTCTTTCTGATTGAACATTTTCTGAAAGATCTTATGATCAGAAAAGATGTCAACATAAACCCCATAGAGATAGTATCACCGAATCATAAATGCAAATACCAAGGCTAATAACTCCAAATCAAGAGTAAGGTTGTTCTTCTCATGAACATTCAATTGCCTAGAAGCATAGGCCACAACCCTACCATGCTAGATCAATACATAACTAAGCCTAATACAAAAAGCATCAGAATACACTAAAAAACCATCACTACCCTCAGGAAAGTTCAAGACCAAAGTCAAAATCAATTTATCCTTCAACTTTTCAAAACTACCCTCACACGCATCCGACTATAAGAACTTAGTCAAGGGGCAGCTATCATCCAATAACTTCTAATAAATCTCCTATAGCAACTGGCTAGATGCAAAGAACTCTGAATATCGATTGGAGTCATTTGTACAGGCCATTTTTTAACCACCGCATCCTTTTGTAGATCCCTTCACTAGACATAATATGACCAAGAAAAGTAACATCCTTCAACCAAACCTCAGACTTAGAGAACATGGAATAAAAGTAATGATTTTTCAAGGTTTTCAACATAGCATGAAGGTGATAAACATGATCTACCTTACTCTTAAAATAGACCAAAATGTCATCAATGAAGAAAATGACAAATAAGTTTAGGAAAGGAAGAAAGACCCTATTCATAAAATCCATGAATGTCGTGTGGGCATTGGTTAACCCGAAAGACATAACTAAGAACTCATTATGACTGTATTGGGTCCTAAAGATAGTCTTAGGGATATCCACTTCCCTAATCTTAAGATAATGATAACCCGACCTAAGATCAATCTTAGAGAAATACTTCACACCTTATAGTTGATCAAACAAGTCATCTATCATAGGAAGAAAATACTTATTCTTTATACTCACCTTGTTCAACTGATGATAATCAATGAATATCTGAAGGGAACCATCCTTCTTGCGCATAAAAAACATCAGAGCACTACAAGGAGACACACTAGGATAGATAAAACCTTTATCTAAGAGATCCTATAATTGTTTCTTAAGCTCTTTCAACTCCGTCAGAGCCATTCTATAAGGAGGGATTGAAATTGGATGAGTGTCCAGAACAAGATCAATCCAAAAATAAATTCCCTATCAGGAGGAATACCAGAAAGGTCATCAATAAAGACCTCAGGAAACTTATTAACCATGAGAACAAATTCTAGAGAAAGACCTTTCGAGTTAGAATCTTTAACCCAAACTAAACTACACAAACAACCTTTGGAAATAATCTTTTGAGCATTAAGATATGAGATAAATCTCCCTTAGGCACTAAAGAACTAACTTCTTATACAATGACAGGCTCTTTAGGAAATTTAAGCATAACCCTATGGGTTTGGCAATCTAAGGAAGAATAGCATGAGTGCAACCAATCCATCCCCAGAATAATATCAAAATCGACCATGTCCAAGTCTACCAGAGTTTCTCTACAACTAAAAGCTACCACACACACCCTATAGAATCTTTTAGCAACCATAGATTATCCTACTAGGGAAGAAATAGAAAAAGAAAATGACAAACACTCAGGACTAAAACAAAAATGCACAACCACAAATAGGATCGCATGAGAGAGAAAGAACCCTAGATTAAGTAAATAATACACGTCACTGGGGAAAAGTTTCAATAAAAATATAACAATATCTATGCATGCCTCATACTCCTGGTGAGTATCAAGTGTATATAACTGAATTTTGCCCGTATTGGTACTAGAAATAGAAGCAGAAGTAGAACCCTTTGATATAAAAGTGGATAAATTATCAATAGAGGGACTATTAGCCTAAGAAGCCACTAGAGAGGGGTACTCTTACTGTATATAACCAATATGACCACATCTAAAATATATGTTCCTCCCTTTCTCACATAAGCGACAATGATACTGATCACAGAATCTATAAGGAAGGTAGGATAAATCTAACTGAGGCCCACTAGCCTAAGATTGGGCACCTTATGCTCGAAACCCACCATTAATCTAAGACCGATGATCACCCAATGGTTTTAGGTAAACATCAATAGAAGAGGTGAAAGAACCAAAACTCTTTCTCTTCTTTCTTGGCCACTTACCACCATCTCTACTACTTTGCTCAGAAGGCCTAAATTTTTTCTCTTTTTTTTTACAAAACTCAACCTGTTTCTTTTTCTCTTTCACCACTTATTACATATATACCACTAAACTAGAGATATCTATATCCTTGATCAATAAAGCAGCCTTGCTCTCAAGGATCAACTTATGAGATACTCCCAAAGAAAAATAATGCATTCTATATTTTATGTTAGAAACCATCTCCAGAGCACACCGAGATAATTGATGAAATTTCAAGGCATACTCCCTAACTGACATCTTTTTATTCCTCAAATTAACAAACTCCTCCGTTTTAGCTTCCCTCACCTCTTCAGAAAAAAGTGGTCCAAAAATGTATTATTGAAATCTTACTACAAAGATGACTCATCAACAACATCCCTCGCTTGATCCCATTCCTCATACCATTCATACGCCGTATCCTTCAGCTAATAGGTTACAAACTCCATTACTTCCACATTATTGGTATGCATAACTCTAAAAATATTTTCCATCTCATCAAAAAATCCTTGAGAATTTTCTTCCATATGAACTAGCCAACCCTTGTGGACTAAGAAGATGGATTAACAAATGTACCACACTCAACTTGAGAAGCTACCAAATTGAGCAATCATATGGATCGACTAACAAAACTTAGTATTTGCTACATCAACCTGAGAAATAGGAGAGGGGCTAAAGGGAACCGATGGAACTCTAGGAATATCAGGAACTAAACCCTTAGACCAAGTCTAGACTAAATAAGTTAGATGAGAACCATTTGTATTGTCCTCAATTGGGATAGAAGGCTTTACCTAAATATCAGAACTTCTTGGAGGCATGATCTGAAAGGTAAGAAAATAGAAATTAGAGGAATCCAATAACTTAGACTCAATAGGTTGAGATAGAACCACAAGATAGGGAAATATTCTTAAATATTGATGTGTGAGCAAATGCTAACACATTTTATGGTTTTAGCCATGAATAATTATGAAGTCTCAAGCAACTTTTGTTGTATTTGATTGGTCTTACTTTAATTTTGTAATAAAAGATAAGGTATGGGGGAACCAATAATAATGGAAGCAAAAAAGTTAAATTCTGAAGCAAATAAAGGACAAGTGTAGCTAATGAAATTTATGATAAGTTGTCAGCCTGGTGATAAGCTATCAAGACCACCAGCAGACTTAACTAGAGAATGAGAGTTAAAGAAGTTGTGACAAGGCATTAGAGTTGTGATAAGGCGTCAGGATCATTATCAGCCATAGGCAGAAATTATAAAAAAGAAAGAGGAGCTGACAACATCCATGATACATCGTCAGGATCCTGACACATTGTCACCTACATCATCAGCCTTAGGTTGAGCTTGTCAACATTGAAGGAAATCTGACACCATTTTTGATAAGGCGTCACCTAATGGCGTCACTTGTCCGAGAAATTTACTTAAGTTGTTATTTTATTTCCTCAATTAGACTCAAGTATAAATAGGAGATTTTAGGGTTTTCTAATTATTATTTGACATATTTTGAAATGTACGTTGTGCACAATTTTTCCCTCTCTCGAGTTCTAATATGCTCTCGAACATTATTATTAAGTGAAGATTATCGTCAATATTTTGGGAGTTTTGTATTAAGATTTAGTTCAAGTTATAGTTCTTGATTTTCATCATCGTTGGAAGTTAATCTGCCTAAATATGAATTCAACTTGTGTACTTGTTCATTGCATTATGAGTGGCTAAAATCAATGAACCTGAATTATGGGATCTAAGGCTAGGTCTTGATAAGGTGCTAAGTATTCAAGATTCAATAAGTTGTAGGATTTCATGATAATTTTGAAGCTTTAATTAATGTCCATTGGTTGCAAATAGTAGGCACACCTTCTTTGATTTTCTTGAGAAAGAAATCAAATATAGTAGGAAGTGAATTATCAACAGGGACTCAGAAATACTTTGTTTCATCATTAGCATTATAACAAAATTGGTTAACCTGAGGTAAAATCTGGACAATGAATAAAAATTCCCTAAGTCCGAGAGGATTAGAAAATTAAATGCTTAAGTAGGTCGAGAGACATTTGAGCATAACATCAATAAAGATAGCTTGTTATCCTACCCACCATGAGAATCTTGAATCACCTTTAGTATCTGTTATGTACTATAAGACCTAGTGAACATAATTCTGGTTATTTTATAAACTCTTGATTACAAACATCAAAATTAAAGTGACAAACAGTTATTCGTAAAACTTAAACCCCTTCTTTCAGGAAACATTCATCGATTAGTCAATTAAATCGCAAATAACTTAGGTTCACACCTTATTCCCTGTGGGATTTGACCCCAACCTAGTTAGGTTTTATATTGACAACAATCGCTTACACCCATTCAAGAGTATAATTTGATCTTTATCAAAAATAGCACCATTGTCGGGGAATACGGTTGTAAATGGAAAGTTTATGTGTGTTAATTGATTGTTAGTTAAGTTTCCTAGATTTATGTTTTTTGCTGTTTTTGTTTAATTGCAGGATCCCTATTGCTTATGCCAAAAACAAAAAGTTCTTGAGAACCATTATTACCAATTAATTGGGAATCCCAGCTGATTGGGAGAATGGCAGAACAGTAATAGGCTGACAGACTGGCAGCCTTGGCCAAGGCTCAAGTGAACGTACAGAATGAGGTTCAACAAGTATGTCATCCAAACCATGATGATAAAGACTTGGGTGATGAGGAATTACTGAATCCTCAAAACCCAAGGCGAGTAGAGAAAATTATTGCACCAGTGCAGCAAAATTTTAGTAAAAACCGTCATGTCAAGGAAAGGTATGGTCAACAGCCTATCCAATACGAGGTTGATAACAATGATGAAGGAATGGATGGAGCAGGTGCAATGGGTGCAATCATTCCACCACCATTGGCACCTAGTACAAAATTCAGCATAAAAAGTACCATGATTCAGCTCTTGAATCTGAAGGGATTGTTTGGTGGCCTGCCAGGTGATGATCCAAACATGCACTTGGTGAACTTTATCACCATCTGCAAATCTTTTAATAATCTGGGAGTGACACAAAATGCGATCCGGTTGGGATTGTTTCCATTGTCTCTGTCTCGATAGGCAAAAATGTAGTTAAATAAGCTTATGCCTGATTCCATCACCCACTGGAGGGAGTTGATAGAAGAGTTCTTAGAATGGTTTTATCCACCCTCCAGGAGTGTATAGTTGAGAGATGAGATCAACAACTTTAGATATCTCCCTATCAAAGTTTTATATGAGACATGGGAGAGGTTTAAGAAGAATCTGACACAGTCTCCGAACTATAATATGATGGACCTACACTTGATAGAGACTTTGTACAAGGCTCTTAACTCAGTAACAAAGTGGATTGTAGATAATATTGCTGGTGGTTCATTTGTTGATCTGTCGTTTAAAGATGCCTCAGATATGCTGAATAGGATGACAAAATAGAGTCGGGCTTGGCATACCAGGAATTTTGTGGTAGCTAGCCTGACTATTTTTATTGGTATAACTGTGGATCAGTGTAGAAGAGATGAGGAGCGATACCAAGACATAGCCCACCTAAAGACACATATGGATTTGTTGGCTAGGCACTTGCTATCAGGGAAGACTGAAAAGGTCAAAGCTATGGAATCTCAATGCACTGTGGCTACTAATGCAGATGAGGAGGCAAACTATCTGAGTAATCAGGGGGGTTTTCGAGGCAGCAGCCAAGGGAATCAAGGTTGGAAATTTTATGACAATCCTAATTATAAAGAAAGGGAGCAAGAAAACTAGAGAAGCAATAATGATAGGAGTGGTTTATATGTCCCTCCTGGAAGTCAGGATGTTTTACCAACTAGATATTGCAAGATGTCCATGGAGAACATGATGGAAAAATTGTTGAAGGGAGTTGAGGCTACCAAATCGAGGGTAACTACTATGAAGAGTGAATTCTCTACCCTGAGTCAGCTGGTTAGTTCACACTCTACTTCTATCAAGCATTGGTATTTTACTTAGTTATACGGTTCAAAATCCACAGAATCATGTCTCATGAATGGAGATTACCACCAGGAGTGGCATGATTTTACTTGGCCCATCTGTGAGTAAATCTGTAGATGGTAAAGTAGTTGTTTAGGAATCCAAAGAAAGCAGTCCAGTGGGGTCTGAAAAGCTGGATAGTTCTGTTGATGCTTTGGATAAGGAAAAAGAGAAGGAAGAGTAAGTGGTGTTGAAAACTATTCCAAGACCACCATCTCCTTTTTCTCAATGATTGAAGAAAAAAGTTGATAATGCAAAATTCAGGAAATTCATGGCAATACTCAAGAAACTGACAATAAATGTGCCTCTGGTTGAAGCACTTGAGCAAATGCCAAGATACGCGATGTTCATGAAAGACCTTATAACCAAGAAATGGAAATTTAGCCACAAGACAGAGATAATCTTCTCCATTGTGGTGCTATCTCTACAATGTCTTTAGTGCAAAAAAAGGCAGATCCGAGAGCGTTTACCATCCCATGTACTATTGGTTCCCTGAAATTCACAAAAGCACTATACTATCTGGGAGCTAGTATAGATCTAATGCCACTGGCTGTGTATAAGAAATTTTTCTTGGGGTATCCTACCCCAATAAATATGCGGTTGCTAAAAGCAGATAGGTCTGTGAAGCGGCTTGTAGGCATATTACACCATGTTTTGGTAAAGGTAGCCAATTTTATTCTGCCTGCTAATTTTATGGTCTTATATTGAAAGGTGGATTTTGAAGTGCTCATCATCTTGGGTAGGCCATTAATTGAACCTGGGAGAGTTCTAGTAGACATGGAGTTAAACGAGCTAAAGTTCAGGTTCATTGACATAGAAGCACGTTTCAAAATACATGCATCCATGATTCAGCAAAAATAGATGAGTGTTTTCTTAATCGTTGATGTCTTCTATGATGATGGTAAAGGGGTATCAATAGGTTGTCTTGGCAAAGTCTGAGTAGTCAAGATAACCAAGTTGTGCCGCAATAGTAAATCAGGCACTACTGGGAGGCAACCCAAAGTTTTTATGTTTAAGTAAGTATTTATACTTTTATAATTAGTATTTAGTATAGAAAAGGTGAAAAATGATGAGGTCAGCTAAAAGGTCATGATGACATCTCTGATAAGCCATCACAACTATGATAAGCTATTAAAACTATCGTTAGATAGGCCAAACTCAAGGCAATTTCTCTTGAGACTAACCACATCAGTGATAAGCTATAACACTTGTGATGAACCATCACAAGATGTCGTTAAGAAGACCTTAAACACCTTGCTAAAAAATTTGGACCCAGTTCAGAAAATCCGACCCGGCCCAGAATCAAACCTCCTCATGTTCCTGCCTATGTCATTTTATTTCCTTCTTTAGTTTATTTCTTACTTTACTTAGTTTATTTACTTACTCATTCTAACTAATTTCCCCAAGTTAATCAAGAAGAACAAGCTCCCTCGTGTGTTGGTTTGAAATTTAAAATCAAGAATTTCTTCCTACTTCCTCTTGTACGTGTAATCATATTAAGGGTTCCCATCAGGTATGCTCTAAATTTAACTCTTTCTTTCTTGTAGTAAGTGATAGATGGATGGAAACCCAATTTTCTAAGAGGCTTGAACAAAATTCAACTTGAAAAGGGGCTAAAAATCGCACCTAGGGTTTGTTGTGCAAGCCCAAGGTTTAAAAGTCAGCTCACAAATTAGAACTCGAGTGGATTTTGAGGAATAATTGGACCAAAAAATTAAGTTAAAGTCAAATGTGGGGTTCTGATAAGAGCTGATGACATTGATGATAAGCTATCACAACTATGACAGCTTATTAGGAATGTCGTCAAAGGTTGCTAAGACTGAAGTGGATTCTATTTAGAGCTGACAACATCATGATAGGCTATCACAATTATGATGGCTTATAAAAAATGTCATAAGAAGTTAATAAAGTTACATAGGCTTTGTCTGAGGTTGATGACAATGGTGATAAGTTATCACAGTCATGACGGCTTATCAAGAAATGTTGTCACACCTGGAACCTGAAGCATGAATGAGCAATCTCAAAGGATGTGAAGCTTAAATGATTAATGCATTTGTGTTTATGCTCTTGAGGATTGACTAATGTTTTTATATTGCTACAGGAACCTTATAATGGCAGCCAAATGAATAAGTCCTCAGCTTACCAAGAATGAACAACAGAAAAGTGTACGCCAAAAACTCATCGATGAGAAGTCTGTTATAAAGAGAAAGAACCTATGCTCAGGAAGCGAAAGAAGATGCAAAGCCCTACAAAACCTCTGCCACCCCTACCAGTTGAGGTGCAGGATAGTGAGGACACTGAAACAATAATGGATTTTAAGCAAAAGGCATCTGAACATTCTGAACATAAGCAGAATGAGTCTAAACATGATAAATCTAAAAAAGAGGAATAGAAAGGGTTCGAGGAGTCTGAGTCTGAGGAAACAGCATCCGGATCCCTGTCCACTAAAAAAATGATGAAAATTCTCCAACTCGAGGAACACTTATCAAATGTAAGAACCCTGAAGTTCAAGACAATTCTAGATGGTAAATTCCTATAGTAGAAGGCATCTTCTCTGCTAGTCTTCGCAGAACTGGATAAAAGAAGAGCTAAAGGACAATTCAAGAAAAAAAGTGGATTATCACCCAAGGTTTGAGTAGGTACCCTGAAGTGGAACAGAAGTTCTAAGAGAACAGCTTGGGATGGACCATAAAAGAGGGAGGCTCATTTTTCCCTGCACTGGTCTGGGAGTTTTATCCAAACTACCAAGCTCTGTTAGAAAACATGTGTACACCAGGAAAAATGGTTGTAGACTAGCCACTGGTGGATAGAGTTTAGGTAAGGGGTGTAAGGCTTGATGTCTCAATCAGAACCATCAACAGGTTCTTGCATGGCCCCACTTCACTCTTCAGGCCACTGCACTATTAGTCTACGCTCAGATTAAGAATCAAGCAAAACAACATGTATAGTTGGCCAACATCATAGTCGAAGGAGAACTAGCATGGGTGACAAACCCAAATAAGAGAATCTGTAAGTCCTCTTTGACACAAAAGGCAAAGTTTTTATGGGGTATAGTGCGTATCTAGTTAATGCCCACTGATGGAGACCACATTCTGGGTGATGACCGGGCTATCCTAGTAGCAAGCATGGTGCAGAAGCTCCCCCTAAATTTTAGGGAAATCATTGCTAATGAGATGAAGATTAAAATATCGAGAACTGACACTGCTTAACGTTTTCCTTATCTTATCACAGAGTTGTGCTGAGCTGCTAATATGTCAAAGATTCAAGGGATTGATGATGACATTCCTGCCCGAAAGACTCACAACCTCATACAGTATGATAAAAATTAGCCAGGATGGAGACTTGATAGAGGTGCAGGGGTAGCAGCAGACCCTTCAGTTACAGATGTTGGTTCAGCACCTACTATGGAGGTGAAAGATTCTAAGACTGCACGCCCAACTTCTTCAGCACATGCAGGCTTAGTGCTTGAGAATGAACCCAAACCCTCAGCTCCAACAATAACAACAAGATTTGCAGTTCATCCAATTGATATCAGAAAAGTGGCTAAACAAGCCAAATGATGTGAGGCACATCTACATGCCTTTGTCAAACCGTTCGTTGCTGCAGCAGATAAGAAATATCAGGGGCTGATCTTTCTAAACTCATAGCAGCATTAGACAAGGTAAAGGCAGATGTTGGGGTGTTGTAGCAACATTAATTTATTGTGCCGACAGGTCTAGCTATGGATGAATCTGTGGAAGAAATTCCAATACTTAACCTCACTAGAGATTCACCAAAGAAAAAAAAGGAAAAAAAGGGAGAAGATGGGCAAAGATAAGAGAGAAGAACCAAACAACGAGGAAGAAAGAAGAGTGAAAAAAAGGCAAAAAAGAAGGCCTAAAAAGAGGAATTGAAGAAAGCAAGAATGGATTCCCTAGCGGACAACGAGAAATGGGAAGAAGCCATCCGAGCTAGGTCTATAGGTTTCTCATCTAGCAGGGCTCCAACCACTGCAAGGCCATGTGCTCCCGATGGAGAGAAAACAGCAGATGATGCAGCAGCCGGGTTGGAGACCCATAAGCATCATGCTTGATTCAGTCTTGGTATGCCTTAAACCCTGAGTTTATTTTATTTTCAATTTTAAGTTGCAGGTGTAGGGAAGAATGTTGTTGTATAAATTTATGGCAGATGATTAGGAGTAATACGGGTACTGGAGGCAGTTAGCTTATTTTTTGACTGTTGAGATCCTCATTATTGGTCTGATATATTACTGTGTAAATTGTATCCATTTGTGACCCAGTTTATCTTTTTATGGCAATAGTCCTGCAATTGAATAACCTTTGTTAAACAAGTTCATGAACCGGATAAGTAGTGATATGCGAGATATTTGTGTGCCATGGGTGTGCAAGGCCTTACTCAATTCCCATTGTGTTTTGAATCTAGAACTTGCCATGTTAGTCTTGACATAGTCATAGGATAGGATTTAGGACAGGATCATAGGCCATTTTTAATTTTAGCCCACTTTATCAAAAATGACCTTCCCTATGTGTTTAATATCTCTTGATCCCTATTTTGGGCATAATTATCCTATTTCTTTCTACGACACCTCTTACCTTCTCATTTATATCACAATAAACCTACTTTGGCCATGGTCCTCCTTGGATACTGTGTACCTTGACTTCGGTAAACAGCCTAAGTTGAGGGTGGCTATCATAGGGGTGCGTGATGCAAAATGAGTATGAAGAGAGAAAGAATAAAAGAAAAATATAAAAAGTTGGGTGTGGTAAAAAAAGGAATAAGAAAAGAGAAAGTTGTGTAAAAGATGATAAATAGATAATATGATAATTGAAAAGACTGGATCATTCTTGAGCATGTGCGATTAATAAAAGAGAGGAACAAAAGAAGGTTGGGAGTTGAAACCCCAAGAGTTTAGTGTAGTGTCAAGGAGGCATAGTCACTCTAAAATATCCATGAATATCATACCATCCCCTAACCTACGTTACAAGCTTAAGAAAAGCCCTATAGCGATCCTAATTGACCTGTCTGAAGACTTGGGTACCGACTATAAGGGAAAGGCTGTGGCATTTGACATACAATGTTTGGAAGTTAATTCTTAGAGTAAGTCTTATGATTACCCCTATGTTATGTATATGAATTCTGATATGAGTGAAAAGAGGATTTTTTTGTTGTGAGGGCACACCGGGTATGTTGCTAGTCACTAACTTGTTCAGATAGTGTAATCTGGGATATGCTTGGTTGTTTTTGCTAAATTTTTGCCATATCTCGATCCTTGTGAGTTGCATGGTTGTTTCTAATAATAGACACAAATGCTTTTCATTTGACTGACCTTGGAGATGGTCAATATGTTTTGAGCTTAAGTGAATAACTGACTGCTAAAAGTGCTCTGTATCATCTTGGATGTGTTTAGTTGCTTGAGGGCAAGCAATTGTGCTAAGTTGAGGGTGTTGATATGTGAGCAAAGGCTAACACATTTTATGCTTTTAGCCATGAATAATTGTGAAGTCTTAAGTAATTTTTATCGTATTTGATTGGTTTTACATTAATTTTACAGTAAAAGATAAGGTGCAGGGGAACTATTAATAGTAGAACCAAAATGGTTGAATTCTGAAGAAAATAAAGGACAAGTGCAGCTGATAACATTCATGATAAGTCGCCAGCCCGGTGATAAGCTATAAAGACCACTGCCAGACTTAACCAGAGAATGGGAGTTGAAAAGAAGTTATGAAGATATTTTGTGAAAAGGCGTCAGAGTTGTGATAAGGCGTCAGGATCATCGTCAGCCTTAGGCAAAAATTATGAAAAGGAAAGAGTAGTTGACAACATCCATGATACGTCGTCAGGATCCTGACACGTTGTCACCTACATCGTCAGCCTTAGGTAGAGTTCGTCAACATTGAAGGAAATCTGACGCTATTCCTGATAAGACGTCGACCCTTGATAAAGCGTCACCTAATGGCGTTACTTGTCCAAGAAATTTTCTTAAGTTGTTATTTTATTTCCTTAATTAGACTCAAGTATAAATAGGAGCTTTTACGATTTTCTAATTATCATTTGACATATCTTGCAATATACGTTGTGCACGATTTTTCTCTCTCTCAAGTTCCAATATGCTTTATAACATTATTGTTGAGAGAAGATTGTCATCAATATTTTGGGAGTTTTGTATTAAGATTCAGTTCAAGTTGCACTTCTTGATTTTCATCATCGTTGTAAGTTAATTTGCCCAACTATGAAGTCAACTTGTGTATTATTTATTGCATCATGAGTATCTAAACTCCATTAACCTGAATTATGGGATCTAGGGTTAGGTCTTGATAAGGTGCTAAGTATTCAAGATTCTATAGGTGGTAGGATTTCTTGATAATTCTGAAGCTTTAATTAATGTTTGTTGGTTGCAAACAGTAGACACACCTGCTTTGATTCACTTGAGAAAGAAATCAAATATAGTAGGAAGTGAATTATCAACAGGGACTCGGAAATACTTCGTTTCATAATCAGTGTTGTAACAAGATTGGTTAGCCTGAGATAAAATGTGGACAATGAATATAAATTCCCTAAGTCCGAGAGGATTAGGAAATTAAACGCTTAACTAGGTCGAGAGACATTTGAACATAACATCGATAAATATTTCTTGTTATCCTACCGATCATGAGAATCTTGAATCACCTTTAGCATCTGTCATGTACTGTACGCCTTAGTGAACATAATTCTTGTTATATCATAAACTCTTGATTACAAACATCGAAATTAAAGTGACAAACAATTATTCGTGAAACTTAAACCCCCTATTTCAGGAAATATTAAACTATCAGTGAATTAAATTACAAACAACTTGGGTTCAGACTTTATTTTCTGTGGGATTCGACCCCAACCCAGTTGGGTTTTATATTGACAACGATCTCTTACACCCATTCAAAAGTGTCATTTGCGCATTATTAAATGTATCATAGCCCCTCTCTTATAAGTGTGGTGCTCTACACACCCATAAAAGAGACTCTACTTGACACAACTTTGTGCACATCCAACTGACCATGAACCTAGGCTATGATACAAACTTGACATGACCCAAAACTGAGCCTTGTCGTATGGTTATATTGAATTGAACAAAGATAGGGGATCGCCCCATTACTCCAACCTAACCATCACATAAATCCACAAGTGTCGGATGAACTCTTAACATCTTATAAGATAGCAAAACCAAGGCTAATAATAATCACTTCCGAAGTGTCTAATTAATCCTATAATGTCAACATACTAAACAACATACCCAATTCCACAGTCATCCATAAATCCTTTACCAATCCGATGTCTATAATATATCGAGACATGTTACCGATAATATCCAAAACCAAAGTCTAAAACAAGTCTATGACATAAGAATGAAAGACCCTGAAATGTATGCCTTCCGAAGTATGGAAGCCCACCACTTCAAAGTCAACACACGATCCTCTTGAACACCTAGTCATGGCGAAGGAATATTAGAAGAAGATCTGGCCCCTGTGTCACGTAGGAACACAGCTTTCGAAAACGGTTAGCGGTTGGAGGGATACGATGTATCTCAAGGGTAAGGGTAAAATAGTGCCATCATTCAAAACTAAATCATACTATTATATGAAACCAAATTTATACACTTAGGAATATATGTAGATATACATAGATACATCGAGTGTCGGGAAATGAAACAAATTCTTAAAATGCATTTAGAAACATCCAATTGTGATACACGAAGTGGAGTAGTCTAACCTTCAACTTACGCAGATTAGGTAGTTGGAACTTCCCAATTATATTGAGCAAGAGGACTCTAACCTCAAGTCATTTTATTTATCAAATGGAATCTAACGACATATCATCATATCAAGAAAGTGGACTCTAACCACAAGTTGTCTTATCAATAAAGTGGAGTCTAACCACAAGCCGTTTTATCGGACAAATGGACTCTAGCAACAAGCAACCTTTTAAAGCAAGTGGACTCTAACCATAAGCCATCACATCCGTTAATAGTCGACCTTAGGACTCCAAGTCTTTGTTTAAGCATTCACATCCACTTAGTTCAACATTTAAGGACTCTAACCCACTTAGCCAATTCAAGCTTTCAAGGCTATAATTCAATACCATATATGACCATAAATTCTTTATGAACGATTTATCAATCAATAACTTTAATAGTCCAATACCTTAGTTTCAATCACCACGTAAGTCAAATTATGATCCTCTAAAACCTTACCAATCCATTCATTCTTCATTAGTATTCTTACACCAAGCTTTAGTTCAAACACAATTAAATTTCATATTTTTGGGACTCAAACCAAATTTTAACTAATAAACCATCAAGTTTACTAATTATCTTATTAAATTGCCAACAAGTCCTTTTCAAATTCATTTACCAAACACCTATTCTCAGTAAGCCATTTTCTGAGTCCAAATCTCTTTTAACATTTAACTAGTTATTTCTCTTAGAAATTTTCACAAACATCTTGAGGGCATACCTTTACCATGACCAAAATCAAAGTAAAAATTATCAAGATAAGGGCCACCCATGATGTATTTGTTAAACCACCATCAATAAGAGACCAAATGTTCAAACCATCACCAAAAACATGTATAGACTCAAGTTTAAAGAAAAGTAAAAATCACGCATCACTATGCATCATAACTATCAATATTTGGTTTCAAAACCCACCATTCAAGAATCAAAATCAATGTTTAAAATACATGAAATTTTACAAATAACAACTAGAGAAGAGTCAAATTCTTTATACAAGATGATTCACGAAAAGAACTAGACCCACTTTAGACTCTAAAAGAACACCTTTTGAAACCCTAGCCACTAATCTTGTTGAAGAAGTTTAGAAAGTGTTTAGGAATGTTTTGATATTTTCCAAGGGAGAATGAAGGGCCAAACAATGTTATAAGTCATGGGTTATAAGGGGTTAGGGGTGGGAAATGTATAAAATTTTCTCGGCTTAAAAGCTGAAAATTAAACCCAGGAGGGTATGACTCACCTTAGTCAATCGTACCTTAGGGTACGAGTGAAACCCTTACTCGTGCCCTAGGCCTCTCCATGGACCCCTAAATTGTCCAATATATGACTACATATGCATAAATCATTCCCTAAGGTATGAGAAGTTCCCTAAAACTCATAACAAGGCAAAATGCTCTACTCAATACATCATACGACTTGTCATCTTACGACTCATACCCTAATATACAAATAAGGAGAGGAGAAACCGTACCTTGGATAGAATGTGTTATCAAGATAAACTAATCATCATACGAGAGGATGGGTAATAGCCATACCATAGCATATGATAGGTGTGCTTAGCCATACCGTACCCAGAATCTAAAACTTATGAAAAATCTCTAAGGGTTAAAAGACAAGGTGTTTCAATTCTCCCCCACTAGGATCATTGATCCTTGAATGACTGGTAGGGAAAGCAAAAGCACGAGTTACCATATCATTACACATCAAACCAACCTTTAATCAAATTACAAAGAAAATACATACAATAAGGATAAGACACATGCCATGATCATTATCAATTAACAATTCGTTCAATTGATTTTTGTACTCGACCCCCATTTTTAATTAAATCACTTACTCAATTCAATATTTAAGGACTTGAACACATTTCTTATCAAAGTCATAAATCAAGTCAATAAGATTAACACATACCTTAAGCACTCATTTCCAGAATGGAAAAGAAATGTGAATACTTGGACTTCATGTCCTCTTCATCCTCCCAAGTAGCTTCCTCGGACTTTTGGTTCCGGTATAGAATCTTCACCAAAGCTACCTCTTTTTTTCATAATGGGAGAACTTAATGATCTAAGATCCTCACCGGGACCTCCTCATAGGAAAAAGACTCTAAAATACCAACATCCTCCAAGGGAACAACCAACGAAGGGTAACCTATACATTTTACAACATGGACATAGGTAATACTGGATGGATGGAGCTCAAACTAGAGAACAACTCAAACTCATAGGAAACATTACCAACCTTCTTCACAAATAAATATGAACCAACATACCAAGGACTAAGTTTCTCATTCTTACCAAACCGCATCACTCCCTTAATGGGAGATACCTTTAACAATACCCAATCGCCAACATCAAACTCTAAGTTTCTACGCCCCATATCCGCATAGGGCTTTTGGAGACGTTGAGCATATTTCAACCTATTATGAATCACCTTCATCTTCTCCAAGGCTTGGTAAACCAAATAGTGACCAAGCAACATACCCTCACCTACTTCACCCCACCCAATAAGGGAATAACACCTCCTACTATACAATATCTCAAAAGGAGCCATACCAATGCTAGAGTGGTAACTTTTGTTATAGGATAATTCAATCAAAGGCAAATGGTCATACCAACTACTACAACGATCAATCACACAAGCACGTAACATATCTTCCAATGTTTGAATGGGCTTATCCATTTATCCATCCTTTTTTGGGTTAAAAACGGTAGTAAGGCACACCTTAGTTCCTAAATCCTTTTTAAATGGCTTTAAAAATGAGATGAGAATGGAGTACCAAAATTCTAAATGATAGAAACTAGAGCACCATGTAACTTCACGATCTCTGTAAAATATAACTTAGCATAATCCTCTGCCAAAATCTTGTTATCACTAGCAAGAAGTGAGCGACTTGGTCATTATATCCACAATGACCAAAATTGAATCACATTGGTTCAGAGACCAAGGAAAAATGATGATGAAATCTATATTAATTATCTCACACTTCCATTCGGGCAACTCAATCTCTTGGTACAAACCCCTGGGTCTCAAGTGCTCAACTTTCACTTATTGTCACACCATACACTTAGTCACAAAACTAGCCACATCTTATTTTATATTATTACACAAATAGAACTCCCTAAGATCATGATACATCTTCATATAATCGGGATGAAGATCATACCAAGATCCTTGAGCTTTGTCCAAAATCCTTTACCTCAATCCATTGACATTGGCAACACATAAACTACCTTGGTACCTCAAGATACCATAACCACCAATCACAAAATTGACAACCTTTTTTTATTCACACCACTCTTAATTTTCATTAAACTGGGATCTAATATTTTCTTTTTCTTTATCTCAACAAGAAGAGACACCTGTGATACCTTGTGAAAAAATATACTACCATTCTCAGAGTTCATGAGACAAAGTCCATGATTAGAATAATAATGAATGTACTTCATCAACTCCCTCTTATCCTCATCCACATAAGCTAAACTCTCTATGTATAACCTGCTAAGAGAGTCAATAACTACATTAGCTATACCTAGAGTATAATGGAGACTCATATCTTTAGAAACTCAACCTATCTTCTTGGTCTAAGATTTAACTCTTTCTGAGTAAACACATATTGAAGGCTCTTATGATAAGAAAAGATGTCAATATAAACACCATAGAGATAGTTACACCAAATCTTTGATGCAAATACCATAGCTTATAACTCCAAATCATGTGTAAGGTACTTCTTCTCATGAACTTTCAAATTCCTAGAAGCATAGGCCACCACCCTACCATGCCAATTCAATACACAACCAAGCCCAATGTGAGAAGCATCACAATATACCGTAAAACCATCATTACCCTCGGGCAATGTCAAAATCAGAGCCAAAGTTAATTTATCTTTCAACTTCTAGAAACTACCCTTACACACATCCGACCACAAGAACTTGACCTTTTTGTAGGTAAACTTAGTTAAAGGCGTAACTATACTCAGAAAAATTTCCACAAATCTCCTATAGTAATCGGCTAGAACCAAGAAGCTTCGAATATCAGTTGGACTTATGGGTGTAGGCTACTTTTTAACCTCTGCAACCTTTTGTGGATCTATCATGATCCCCTCACTAGAGATAACATGAGCAATAAATGTCACAGCCTTGAACCAAAACTCACACATAGAGAACTTGGCATACAAATGATAATCCTTCAAGGTTTGCAACACAACACAGAGGTGATCGATATGATCCTCCTAACTCTTAGAATAGACCAAGATTTTATCAATGGAGACCCTATTTATCAAATCAATAAATGTCGCTAGTGCATTGGTCAACCCAAAAAACATAACTAGGAACTTATAGTGACCATACCAGGTACTGAAGGCAGTCTTAGGGATAAATACTTCCCCAATCTTAAGTTGATGATAACCCTACCTAAGATCAATCATAGAGAAATACCTCACACCTTGAAGATGATCAAGTAAATTATTGATCCTAGGAAGAGGACGTTTTTTATGGTCACCTTATTAAACTAACAATAATCAATGCGCATTCAAAGGGAACCATCCTTCTAACGCACAAACAACATGGGAACACTCCAAGGAGATACACTAGGATGGTAAAACCTTTATTTAAGTGATCCTTCAACTGCTCCTTAATCTTCTTAAGCTCGTTAAGTAGCCAACAAGGCCATTACAAATTCATTCACAAAACACCCTTACTTATTAATACATTGCCTTAGTTCAAAAAACTATTAACATGTAACTAGTTATTTCTCTTAGAAATTCTCACATACACCTTGAGGGAATATCTATACCATGACCAAAATCAAAGTAAAAAGTATCAAGCTTAGGGTTACTCATGACCCATTTGTTAAACCACTATCAAAAAGCACCCATATGTGCAAACCATAACAAAAAAACATGTATAGACGCAAGAGTAAATATTACTCATCACTATGCATCAAAACCCTCAACATTTAGCTTAAAAACCCACCATTGAAGAATCAAAATAAATGGGTGAAATACATGAAATTTGAGAAATAACAATGAGTGAAGAGTCACATACCTTATACAAGATGATTCATTGAAAGAACTTGACCATCTTTAGCCTCAAGAAGAACACCTCTCGAAACACCATCCTACAATCTTGTTGAAAAAGTTTAGAGAGTGTTTTAGAATATTTTGATCTTATCAAAATGAAGATTAAAGGGCCAAAAAATGTTATAAGTCATGGGTTTTAAGGGTTCAGGGTGGGAAATGTCTAAAATGTCCTCAACATAAAAGATGAAAATTAAACCCAAATCGTACCCTAGGGTATGAATGGTACAATTACCTTACCTTAGACCATACCATGGATCCCTAAACTATCCAACAAATGACTACACATGCATAACTCATACCCTAAGGTATGAGAAGTACCCTACAACTTGTACCCAAGGCAGAATACTCAAGATCAAACTTAAGACATCATACGACTTGCCATCTTACAACTCATCGCCTAACATACTACTAAGGAGAGGCCAAACCTTACCTTGGATAGAATATTATCAACCTAATAGATCATCATATAAGATGGTGGGTACTAGACGTACCCTATCATACAGGACGTATGCTTAACCATACCCGACCAAAAATCTCAAACTTAGGAAAAATCTCTAAGGGTTCATAGCTAAGATGTTTCATTAGGCATTTTTCCTGAGTTGAGATACATAATGTCCAAAGAGGACTAGGGAAAAAATAGGTTCATTGTAATACAAATGGAAAGGTAAAAGCTGTAACAGGAAAAATAGGTATTCAGGCTCAAAATATGGATCAAGAGATACTATTTCAAAATGGGGGGCCATTTAGGCTAAAAGTGGACTAACATAAAAAAAAGTGTATGGTCCTTTCCTAACCATCTATCCTATAACCTAGGAAATACTAACTAGGAATTTTTTGGATTTAACAAACAAAGAGAACGGTGTAGCATCTCATACACACATGGCACAGAGTCAATATTACAAACTACTACCTAATCGGTTTATAAAATTGTTTGCACCGATTACCATGTCCCTAATCCTAATACTATAACAAAATCCACAATAGTCACATATATATACATGCACGCAGTTCAAAAATAAACAACTAGAAAGGTATTATAATTTATCTCAAAAATCAACAAAAACATGTCAACTACCCTAGGTACTTATTTTTCTCCTGCTTAACCATAAAACATCATGAAACAAAACACAATACACCTAAAATTGCTAGCTCTATTAGGAATAGGACTCTGAGGAAAAGAGTCACAACAACAAAAAACCCAAGAGGACATCAAGACCCACAAGTAGCCATACCCCAAACTCAAAATCTTACTTTGTCTCCAATGCCTCAAACCTTTATAAAAAAAGAGTTAGGAACATACCTGTGGCACCATAGGTTCAAAGATCTGACCTCAATTATGTAACACAAATAAAAATAAGAAAATACCTTGTGTTTCCTCCCAAAAAGCTCATGCCGTAGAGGTATAAAATAAAGAACCCATGAAATAGATATGGCAAGTTTTACTTCTTTCCCTTACATGAGGAATGTAGTTATTTGGCTCAGCAAATTCAAGAATATTGACATATGTTTCCTCCTCATTGCACTCTTCTTCATGCTCAGATAGATCAATCAAGATCTGACTATCCAAACACAATGTGTAAAAATGTTTTAAATGAGGTCCACTATCCTTCTTTACATCCCTACATAACTCTAGGATGCTCTCCTTAAAAGTAATATTATCCATAAGAACATGGGAAATTTTAGACTCCTCCAATTTTAGCTCCTTAAGTTGACTTTTAAGAATTCTTTCAATCTCACACCACCCATAACTAACTTGTTAGGCGTTACACGTAATAACCATTTCATCTATCTTGAATGGTAAGTGGTAGATATATAAACCAAACCTATCAACCCTTTGATTACAATATTGATTTCCTTTTGCTAGGAGATCCAACATATCAAAGATGCTCTTATTATGTTCCAACAATACATTTATCATACTCCTACAGTAATGCATAACATCATAAGAAAGAGGATCAATAAATAAGGAGTCATCATCACTCCATACTTTCTCTGTCCTGATTTTTATCTCAAGAAGAGTAGGAAACAAAACAACCAAAACAAAAGAAAATAAAACCCTATAACCCCAACAACTTTAATAAAGAACTCTGAAATTGTATTTCTTGGAAACGACTCCAAGATTTGATAACACCCAACTACCCCTTCTTAGAAGGAAAAAGTAGTCACTATCAAAATATTGTAACCTAACTAGTTTGGGGTCAATGACACAGGGAACAGGTCAAAAATCTATCTCAGACTTATTGAAATAACTATTAAGTGCACAAAAGTAAAATGGGGATACTTATAGTAACTAGCTAAAAGTAACAAGGCTGGTTTTCTTAGGGTTCTAAGAAATCTAATACGAACACTAGTATTGTGTTCCCCCTAGCTTCTCAACCAGAAGCCATCATATCAAGCAAGTGGACTCTAACCACAAATTGTCTTATCAAGCTAGTGGACTCTAACCCCAAGACATTTTATCAGACAAGTGGACTCTAACCACAAGACATATTTTAAAGCTAGTGGACTCTAACCAAAGGCCATCGAGTCTATGGATTCATATCCACTTAGTTCAACATTCGAAGACTCTAACCCCACTTATCCAATTCAAGCCTTCAATCCTACAATTTAACACCATACATGAACACAAGGTCTTTATGAACCATTTATCAATCACCTTAAGAGGACAGTGCCTTAGTTTCAATCATCATTCAAGTCAAATTATGGTCCTCAAGACCTTTACCAAACCATTAATTCTTCATTAGCATTTTTACTCCAAGTTTTAATTCAAAAATAATTCAACTTCATGATTTTGGGACTCAAACCCCTTTTTAACCAATCAACTACCAAGGTTATCAATTAGCTTATTTCATGGGCAACAAGGCCTTTACATAGTCATTTACCAAACACCCTAACTCATTAAGCCATTACCTTAGTTCAAAACATTATTAACATGTAACTAGTTATTTCTCTTAGACATCTTCACAAACACCTTGAGGACATACCTTTACCATGACCGAAATCAAAGTAAAAATCATCAAGATTAGGTTTAATCATGACCCATTTTTTAACCACCATCAACAATCATGCACATGCGCAAACCATCACCAAAAACTTATATAAACACAAGTTTAAACAAGAGTTAACATTACTTATCACTATCATCAAAACCCTCAATATTTGGTATTAAAACCCACCATTCAAGAATCAAAATCAATGTTTAAAATATATATATTTGATAAATATCAATGAGGAAAGTGTCACATGGCTTATACAAGATGATTCATGACATAGAGTGACTCGGTAACTCAAGAAACTTAGACTATTATGAACTTGGGAGTTTTTTATAACCTACATAAATCATGTGAGCCATATGGAGTCCAACATTTTTCCCTCCTAAAGAGAGAACCCCACCTTGGCGGGAGCATCGTACTCTTGCCAGGGAGTACAACCTCAACTTCCTGATCACAAGCTCATACTTAGCCTGTGGCTTATAATTATCAATGTCAATCCTACAATGGCACGTAGTTCTGGAGAAATACCATATTTCCCACTCGGTGCTAAATACCCCTCCCAGACTCAGCTCAGAATGTGTTAGGAAATCCATCTTAATCAATATCAACTTATGGGACTATCATAAAGTCCAAAACATAAATATATCTCATATGTAAATCATATAGAACTGTGGATTCCTAACTTGACTCAAAATCAAAATAATCTTTCTCAACATCAAGTACTCTTGCTTATCAAATTATTTCAAATATCAAAAGCTTCAAGGAAATATCATAGGACTCATTCTTCACTCTCAAGCTCAATATCGATATATAAAGATATATATATATATATATTCAATAATCAACTTCTCATGGAATATCTTAAAATCATGAATCTTATCATATAGCTCCTGGAAATCGTCAATTCGTAGTTGTAATATACAATTCATAGCATAAATTATCAATTTAAGGAATAAAACAATGAAATAGTCATGTATATCAATCTTGAATAGCTCGATTCTCGTAAATCAATGATAAAGTAATTTGGATATAAGCCTGCTAGCAAAATCATGAAATTTCAATAGCAAAAATCAAATCTTTGGGCATAAGAATGAAAGGATATTCTTGTTCAAACCCCGCATACCCTTATTATGATTTTGGAGATCAAGAAACTTGATATAAACTTCTTTCTCACACCCTTGAGCTAAATTTGTTGATGCCTTTGACTCGGAGAACTCGATTCTTAAACAACTCGATGAAATATATGGAAGATTTCTTAAATTTCTTAGAGAAGATTTGTATTTGGAAAATGAAGAGAGAAACCCTAGCCTTTTTTTAGATGGAATGGAAGAGGAAAATAAGGATTTTCTTCTCTATTTGTATATATATAGTGGGTAAGGATGGGTGGAAAGACCAAAATACCCTTGAGAAAATCTAGAACTGGAGCCCAATTTTTGGTCTTGGCGCGACGCACCACAATTGTGGACCTTCACTGGATTTTGACAATTGGGATATTGCACAATGGCGTGATGCGGTGAAGTCACTTTTTCCACCTTAGTCGTGACTTGGAAGGGCACTGCGACACGAAGGAATCGCGTTGGTGCACTGGATTTTGAAAATATTGAAATTGAGCCTTGGCGTGATACGGTAAAATCATGAAGGCTCATTGGAAAATGACAATTGCCATTTTCGTTGGCTCTGCGGCGCGCTGAAGTTCTAGTTGGCACACTATCTCACTAAAATGGCTCTAACTCCTCACCTGAGTATCAGATTTGGGCGAATTTAGTATCGATGAAAAGCTTATTCAATTCTCCACATGACAAAAAGTAGAAATCAGGGAAATACAAGATGGTTTGAACATCAATCACTTTGGAAGTCACCCATATTTACTTGGGAGATGAACTTAGGCTTAATGAATGATCGGGGTATTACAATATCTCTCCCTTGAAAACATTCGTCCTCAAATATTGATAGTTAGGCTCAATACCAAAGAAAAATTGGAATTACTTTATCAAAACAATTCGCTCAATCGACATACTTCATTCTAGTTTTCCGAATACTTCATAGAATAGATGAATCCTAGAATAGATATTTATATAATTGAATATGTTGGATTAGTAGGGAATTGAATTTAAGAAGAATGTTACCTTCGGCTTTATTTGAACTCGCGAAGAAGAGATAGGGGCACTTAACTCACATATCTGCTTCTACTTCCAAAGTAGCACCCTCAACTGATTGATTTTACCACAAAACTTTAACCAAAGGAACTTCTTTGCTCTTTTGTTACGGACTTGATAATCTAAGATCTTGACTGGAATTTCATCATATGAAAGGCTATCCTGAACATCAGAACTTTCTGATGGATCAACAATAACAGAATCACCAATGTGTTTCTTGACCATAGAAACATGAAAGACAGGATGGACAATTGATAATTCTGCAGGCAACTCAATCTCATAAGTTGCTTTCCCAACACGTTGCAAAACTCTATAAGGGACAACATACCAGGGGCTAATCGTTCCTTTCTTGCCAAACCTTCTCACCCCTTTCATGGGCGAAATTTTCAAGTACACCAAATCATTAACTTCAAACTCAAGAGCTTTTCTCCTTACATATGCATACGACATGTGACGACTCTGGGTTGTCTTTAACCTCTCCCTATTCAGCTCAACTTTTTCCATAGCCTCGAACACAGCATTATGTCCAAACACAATAGCCTCCCTCACTTCGAACCAACCTATGGGTGATCTATATCTCCTCTCATACAAAGCTTCAAATAGAGCCATTACAATGCTAGCATAAAAACTGTTGTTATACGCAAACTCAATCAATGGCAAATATTTATCCCAACTTTCTTTGAAATCAAGAACATATGCCATCAACATATCCTGTATAGTCTGGATAATCCTCTCAGCCTGATCGTCGGTCTACGGATGAAAAGCAGAGATAAGATGAACTTGGGTACCAAGACCCTTTTAAAAAGCCCTCCAAAACTGAGAAGTAAATTGAGTACCTCTATTGGAGATGATAGCCAACGAAACTCCATGCAACCTGACTAACTGTCAAATGTACAGCTTAACATAGTCCTCAGTGGTAAAGGATGTATGTACTGGCAGGAAATATGTTGACTTAGTCAACTTATATACAACGACCCAAATAGAATCTTGATGACAATGGAAGAGAGGTAAATCAGTCACAAATTCTATGTTCACCACTTCCCACTTCTAATTAGGAATGCTAAATTCTTGCATCATACCACCGGGTCTTTGGTGCTCTATCTTCACCTGTTGGCAAGTTGCACACTTCTCTACAAACTTTGCTATATCCCTCTTTATACCATTCCACCAATAAATTTCTCGTAAATCACGGTACATCTTGGTAGCATCGGGATGAATAAAGTACCACGCGCCATGTGCTTCAGCCATAATTCTCTCCCTCAAATCAGCAACAATAGGCACACATAATCTATTCTGAAATCTCAATACACTATCTCCCCCTTGGAAGAAAACCTCCACCTTTTTGTCTTTGATGGACCCTTTGAGTTCAACCAAACGAGAATCCATATCCCGCTTCTCCTTCACTTCTGAAACTAGAGAAGATTCAAAATTACTTAAAACCCAAACATTACCCTCAGCTGAATCAAGTAATCTAACACCCAACCTAGCCAGGCGATGCACTTCGCGGGCTAACTCCTTCTTAACTTCCTCTACATATGGTACACTACCCTTGGATGACCTACTAAGAGCATCCGCCACTACATTGGACTTTCTCGGGTGATACAACACACTCATATCGTAGTCCTTTAGCAATTCTAACCATCACAACTGTCAAAGATTCAACTCTTTTTGAGTAAACACATACTGCAAACTCTTGTGGTCCGTAAAGACATCAACATGAATGTCGTACAAGTAGTGTCTCCATATTTTTAAGGCAAAAACCACAGCAGCTAATTCGAGATCATGGGTCAGATAATTCTTCTCATGAGGTTTCAACTGTCGGGAGGCATAGGCTATAACCTTACCTTTTTGCATCAACACACAACCCAAACCAACTCTAGAGGCATCACAATACTCCACAAAATCATCTACACCATTAGAAAGGTTCAACACAGGGGCTGAAGTGAGTCGAGTCTTCAACTTTTGAAAACTCTTCTCGCAAGAATTTGACCACTAGAATTTAACTTTCTTTTGGGTTAACTGGGTCAAAAGAGATGCAATGGAGGAGAAACCTTCAACAAAACGACGATAGAAACCAGTTAAGCCCAAGAAAATTCTAATATCAGACGGAGAGATGGTCTAGGAAAAGTTTTCACAGCTTCTACCTTTTGAGGATCAACTCAAATACCTTTAAAAGAAATAATATGACCCAGGGAGGCAACTGACCTTAGCCAAAATTCACACTTGCTAAATTTGGAAAATAACTGATAATCTCTAAGAGTTTGGAAGACAATTCCAAGATGATCTACATGGTCGTTTTCATTTTGGGAGTACACAAGAATGTCATCTATGAATACAATAACAAACATATCCAAGTACTATTTGAACACCCAATTCATAAGATCCATAAAAGCTGTTGGGGTGTTTGTTAGCCCGAAGGACATGACCAAGAATTCAAAATAACCATAACGGGTTCGGAAAGATGTCTTTGGAATATCACACTCTCTGTCCTTAAGTTGGTGATAGCCGAATCTCAAATCTGGTTTCGAGAAATAACTGGCACTTTGTAGCTGATCAAATAGGTCATCAATTCTAGGAAGAGGGTACTTATTCTTGATTGTGACCTTATTGATCTTATGATAGTCAATGCACTTACGCAATGAACCATCTTTCTTTCGCACAAATAGAATGTGTGTGCCCCATGGAGGTACATTAGGCCTTATGAAACCCTTATTTAAAAGATCTTTGAGTTGCTCTTTCAACTCCTTAAGTTCTGCAGGGGCAATATAATATGGAGGAATAGAAATAGGCTGCGTATCGGGAAGAATATCAATCCCGAATTCTATCTCTCTATTGGGAGGTACCCCTGGGATTTCTTCCAGGAAAACATCAAGAAATTCATTGACAACACTAATAGACTGAATAGTCAGAGTCTCGGACTTAGTGTTTTAACTCGAACCAAATGATAGACACAACCCTTGGATATCAATTTTATGGCTTTAAGGTAGGATAAAAAATGACTCTTGGGAGCTACAGAATTTCTGGATCACTCAAAAACTGGCTCATTGGGAAATTAAAACTTGACTACATGGGTAAGACAATCTACAGATGCATAGCAAGAGTGAAGACAATCCATACCTAGAATAATGTCAAAATCAACCATATTTAGCTCAATCAAATCTGTAAACATAATTCTGTTAAGAATATAGATAGGACAATTCGTATATACTTGCTTAGCAACAACAGATTCACCCACTAATGTAGAAAGTAGAAAAGGCTCAAGAATTTTTTCAGGATTAATTTCAAAATTCATAGCCACCAATGGATTCACATAAGAAAGACTTGACCCAGGGTCTATCAATACATATACATCGAAATAAAATACACGAAGCATACCAATAACAACATCTAGTGAATTCTTCTACTCCTAGCAGGGTGGTATAGCATAAAAGTAATTCTAGTGTTGACCACCTGCAGTATTAGGCGAGGCACCCTAAGGAGGAGTAGGATGAACTAAAGGGGATGGAGCACTAATAGCCTGACTCTGGGGACAAACATCATGACTCCCCTGTCTAGCGTATGGGTAATCCCTGAATCGGTGGCCCAACTTACCGCAACTAAAACAACCCCTCTAATCGACAAAGCACTTACTAGGATGGTCCCTACCATACTTCAGACATGGGGGAGAACAAGGTCTGTTACTCACACTGTCCTGGGACCTGGACATAGTAGTCCTATTACCCTGCTCCTGCCTAATTCTGAATGCAGGAGTACTGACTAATAAAGGAATTGGCACAAGTGAATGACTTTGGAATTGAGGGTGGATCCCTCCCAAAAATCTAGTCTAACTATACCCCTGTTGGTCTGATCTAACTCTTTTATTTGCCGTTACTCTTTCTTTCTCCTTCACCTTGTCTTCTTCAATCTGCTGAGCATGTATCATTAGTCTAGAAAGGTCTATTTCCCTATTAAGCATAGTGAATCTACACTCTTTCACAATATAACCAAACACACCAGCTAAAAACTTACTCATACTAGTTCTAGAATCAACCATCATACTGGGAGCATACTTAGATAACTGGTTACACTTATGAAAATACTCTTTAACTGTCATAAAGCCCTGTCTCAAGTTTATAAATTCTTTTAATTTTTCTTCCCTCAGCTCTCAGGGAAAGAATCTGTCTAAGAATGCATCCTAGAAAAACTGCCAAGTCATGGGAGCGACATCTTCCCCTCTAATCTTCCTTCATATCTCCACCGAATCATAAACGACATCTTTGAAGCGATAGAAAGCTAGATCCACACTCTCTTCCTCTGTTACATACATAATTTGGGTGATATTTTTTACCTCATCAAGATATATCTGTGGGTCCTCACCTATCTTTGACCCATAAAACTCTGGCAGATTCATCCACATAAAGTCACAAACCTGAGCTACCACTGAATTACCTTTCTATAGAGGTGGAACTATAACCTATGCATGGGTTTGAAAATTGGCGATAACCGCCAGGGATAGCGCTTGAAAAGCTACCCAGAATTCTGTATGGGACACCATCGCAGCTAAAGGACCAATGGGTTGAGGTTGTTCATTGTTTCTGTGAGCTCTATAAGTAGGCATTTTTTGTCATAATAGAGCACAAATTAATAGCAGAGAGAAACAGTCATTGGCACGATAGACTTTTGAAAGAAAGAAATAACTTTTCCTAAAATGTCCCATAGCCTGTTGCCCATGGATATGGTATGCTACACACCAATGATCAAGACTCTACAAAGCGTGGCTTGTCAGACTCTCTAGGACTCTTTGAACCTGGCTCTGATACCAAGCTTATAACGACCCGAGAACCTATACTGAGACATCACATGGTGCTTAAGGCCACACATGGCCTTAAGCTAACCCTCTAAGCCTGTCATCACTTTCAGAACTCACTGCGATGAAAATTAAGATAGATTTAGAAAGAATAATCATGCCATGAACATACTAGAATATGAAGAAATAATGTCCTATATGATAAAAATACTGAAGTTCTGCATAGACTGGTACCCTATTCTGACAAAGCCTCTACTAAATAAGACTGAGGAGCCATTGGGACAGATCCCCCAACTGACTCATACTAATCTAAAAGGAAACAACCATCTATTAACAAGAAAAAATCAAGGATATAGGTCCTTCAACCATGAGGACTCAAAAACTGTAGAAATATAGATAAAGATACTCAGAGATCACTGTCGCTGCTGGGACTGAGCCCCTGAACCTACATCACGAGAAAATATAGAACAGAGAAGAGTATGAGAATCAGTACTTGAGAATGTATTGAGTATGTGAGGGTGTAAGCAACATTTTTAAATAATATCATAAATGTAAAATAAAATCATGTATGCTGACAATAATGACTCTTTTTTCTTGAATTTCCTGAAACATAATTTCCATAAATCATCAATAATTACACATGCTTCATAAATCTCATAAATCATTGGACTCAACTCAAACTCTTTGACTTGTGATTTAGATTGACTCGGTAACTCAAGAAACTTAGACTATTATGGAATTGGTAGTTTCTTATAACCGACATAAACCATGTGAGTTGCATTGAGTCCAACGTTTTACCCTCCTAAGGAGAGAACCACACATGGGCAGGAGCGTCGTACTCTTGCCAGGGAGTACAAACTCAAATTTATGATCACTATCTCATACTCAGCATCTGGCCCACAATTATGAATGTGAATCATATGGTGGCACGTAGTTCTGGGGAAATACCACATTTCTTGCTCGGTGCTAAACACCCCTCCCAGACTCAGCTCAGAACGTGTTACAAAATCCACCTTAATCATTATCAACTCATGGTTCTATCATAAAGATCAAAAAATAAATATATCTCATCTATAAATGATTTACAACTGTGGATTCCTAACTCAACTCAAAATCATAACAATCTTTCTCAACATCAAGTACGCTTGCTTATCAAATAATTTCAAATATTAAAAGCTTCAACAAAACATCATAGGACTCATTCTTGACTCTCAATCTCAATATCGATATATATATATATTCAATCATCAATTTCTTATGGAAAATCTTAAAATCATGACTCTTATCATCTATCTCCTATAAATCGCCAATACATAGTTGCAATACACAATTTATAGCATAAATTCTCAATTTAAGGAATAAAAAAAAATAGTCATGTATATCAATCTTGAATAGCTCGATTCTCGTAAATCAATGATAAAGTAATTTGGATATAAACCCACTTGCAAAAGCATGAAATTCCAATAGTAAAAATCAATTCTTTGGGCACAATAATTAAAGGATATTCTTGTTCAAGCCCCGCATACGTTGATTATGATTTTGGAGATGAAGAAACTTGATATAAAATTCTTTCTTGCACCCTTGAGCTAAATTTATTGAAGCCTTTAACTCGGAGAACTCGATTCTTAAACAACTCGGTGAAATATATGAAAGATTTCTTAAATTTCTTAGAGAAGATTTGGATTTGGAAATGGAAGAGAGAAACCCTAGCCTTTTTTTGGATAGAATGGAAGATGAAAATGAGGATTTTCTCCTCTATTTGTATATATATAGCCGGTAAGGATGGGTGGAAAGACCAAAATACCCTTGAGCAAATTCTAGAACTAGAGCCCAAATTTTGGTCCTGGCACGATGTGCCACCATCGCAAACCTTCACTGAATTTTGACAATTGAGAAATTGTATAGTGGCGTGACACGGTGAATTCACGTGACGCGGTGAAGTCACTTTTTCTACCTTGGTCATGACCTGGAAGGGCACCGCGACGCGAAGGAATCGCGTTGGTGCACTGGATTTTGACAACCCTGAAATTGATCCTTAGCACGACATGGTGAAATCGTGAAGGCTCACTAGAAAATAAAAATTGCCATTTTTTTTGCTCCACAATGATGAAGTGCCAATTGGCATACTGTCTCAATAAATTCGCTCTAACTCCTTATCCGAGTGTCAAATTTAGAAGAATTTGGTATTGATGGAAAGCTTATTCAATTCTCCACATGAAAAAGAGTAGAAATTAGGGAAATACAAAATGGTTTGAACATCAATCAATTTAGAAGTAACATATATTTACTTAGGAGACAAACTTAGGCTTAAGGAATGATCAGGGTATTACATCATGGGTTGTAAGGGTTTAGGGGTGGAAAATGTCTAAAATTTCCTCATCTTAAAAGCTGAAAATTGAACCCAGGAGGGTACGACTCACTTTACTCAATCGTACCCAAGGGTACAAGTTGTATGCTTAGTTATACACTAGGCATCACCATAAACTCCTAAACTATCCAACATATGACTACATATGCATAAATCATACCCTAAGGTACGAGAAGTACCCTACAACTCTTACCAAAGGAAGAATACTCTAGATCAAACTCAAAACATTATAAGACTTCATATCTTATGACTCATACCCTAACATACAACTAGGAAGAGGCCAAACTGTACCTTGGACAGAATGTTATCAACCCAAACCAATCATCATATGAGAGGGTGGGTACTAGTCGTACCATAGGGTATGAGAATTATACACCAATCGTACCCTGTCCAAAAACTCAAAACTTGGGGAAATTTTCTTAGGGTTCAAAGCCTAGGTGTTTCAAGGTTAGTATAACAATGTTGTTAAACTTTTCACAATTAATTGTGATTGTCATGCTGCAATAGCTTACACAATGATCGTATGTACCATGTGAAGACAAAAACTATCGACACAAAGTATAATTTTATCAGACACATGGTTGTACAAAAGTAAGTTAATTTTTCATACATATAAATGCATAAAATAATAGTATATACATTAATAAAACTCATAACATATTATGATTAAGAAAGACTTGTAAGAACATTCAATTTATGTAGAGGTTGATATATTTGTATTTTATTTTTTATAATCAAATTCATGTTATTGAAGTCAATGTTGGTTTATATTTACTTTTTCATTATTGTTGGTTCATATGTATACATCATTTTTATATGGTTTACAAAAATTTTTTAGGATAAAAAGTATGTCAAACAAACAAAAAAAATAGCCTATTCACATGGGCAATCGCCTCTATTGTCTAACTGTCAAGTAGAGATGAGATAATTATAAGCTTATTTTTGTTAGAATTGATGACAAAAGAGATTGAAAAGACATACCCTTAATGTCAAAGGAGTCAACACTGTGATACATCTTTCATACTATGTATGCATATAGTGACTCATTAGGGTGTAACAAGTTTAGTCTCTACTTTCTATCATATGAAGGCCCAAGATTCATACCATATATGCATATAGTGACCCAAAAGGATGATATAAATTTTTCCCTATTTGCTAATGTGTTATGATTTATAGCACTTTCGATGCTTAAAATGATGTAAATAAGCAAGTTTCTTCGGTTGTTTTGTGAGATATGATGTGTTTTAGGTATGTTTTATAGAGAATCAGGTGTGGATGCTAAACTAAAGAAAGAGATGAAAATTGAAGTTTTGGGCTACTTAGGCATTTTTGGGTGTATATGCCACTTATAGGGACTAAACTATGTTTCCGAACTTAAGTCTAGAGGTTTAGAAGCAGCTAAAAGAAGACTCAATCACTTATTAAGGGAACATACAGTCCCTATATTATACATACAGTCCGTATGTGACCAAGGTAAGTGACAAAGGTCCAAGTCCAGAGAGTTACAGGAGTTCTGTAGGAGTTCTAGCACTTACTTGGGACCACATACGGTCTCCATATGGTTTCCTTATTCATTTAGGTTTAGATTTTTAGGGTTTCCTTGTATCCTATAAATAACCTTTTGATATTTTGTAGTTACGTCACATATTCTTAACATTTACAAACTTATATTTTATTCCAAGATTCATATTTTGATCTTGGGATTACTTTATTCTTGATTTTGATTGATAATTCAGTTTTTCGCTTGGGTTTTACTTCTTGATCATTGTGATCGTTAATGTTGTTCATTAAGAATTTTTTTGACAATTTAACAAGCATGAGAGGTTAAATCCCTTAGCTAGGGTTATAGGAACCCTAGAATATTGATGAAGTAGGGGAAGTGATAAGTTATTCTAAACCAGTATCATTACATGTATTGCAGTATCTTTGGTTTGATAGATGTCTTAGTGGTTACAAATAGTAAAATCTTGCCTATAATATCATTACTTAATCCATAAGAGTTCTAGTGACCTGGAAAATATAATTACAATAGTATTTTGAAGATTAACTGTCGAAATAGGCTAATCAGCATCAAGTTCATTAGATGGTTAGCTATCATCTAATAACTTGAGACTCAAAAGGTAATAGTTAACTAGAATCTATAATAAGATTTAGTAATGAGAAATCCTGATACTCAAAAGGCAAACAATGAAATCCATAAATATGTCGACAAAATAGTAGATGGTTGCAATTACCCATGTTAAGAAGTCTTTGTACAATATATGATTTCTCCCTTGAGTCTTACATACAACAAAAGAGCGGTGTGTTATATTCATAATCAAGGCATTGTGGTATGGTATACATTTTTTTATAGGTACAACTTGACCCCTAGAAGTCGTCAAGTAGGGTATGAGTCATATGGAGATAAGTCATCAGTATAGACTCCCTGAGATACTGACCAAGCTACGGGTGGGGGGCTAAGAGTCATATAAAGATGATACTAGTCATAGGTGTGACTCGTATATTGACTAGTGTGTACCCTTCTAGATTCTTCCAACAATAATAGTTGAGGGGCATAGTCGTACAATTCCATACGAGTTGTAAGGTTGAGTCGTCAAGACTGGAAACTAATTTTTGTAAAGTTCCGCTAAGGGCTTTTGGATCTTTTCCTCTCTTATAACTTTCCATCCACTACCTGTAATCCTCAAAGAGGCATTATTTTCTTCTAATCCTCAATCAAATAATGACACTTTCTCCTTCCATCTTCAATAACATCAATTTTAGGGTTCATCTCACACAAACTTATCCCTTAAGTCTCAAAATTCTAAAAAATTCTCTGCCTTCTCTTTAAAATTTTCTTTACTATTTTCCATCGGAATGGCTTTTACACCATCGGTGGAACTTCCACCACCACTGTACAAGACTAAATTAAGAATTCAGATGATGTGCATTCAACAATAAAATATTCTATCACTAATTCCACCCTTGGTTCTCAAAAATTGGAAAAAATTAAAGCAATTGAGGCAATTTCAGATGAGCAGTGGGTTGAGGTGCAAAAACATTTTATCACAAAATAATTTTACATATATTGAGGCAATTACAAGTGGTGATGGATCCTATACATCAAAAAATCCAACTCAATTGCAAACTACAAATTATCTTAATGTCATTATTGCTCAAAAGATCATCGACAGGATAGGGTCGATAGAGGCGGGCACTATTACCTCAAAAGGATTCAAAATTTGATCTCAAGATCGACCAAATTGTGAGGAATTTCATGATGTTTTGAAGGTTGGAAATGATAGGGGAGGGAATTTCACACAGACCATTTTAAGCACAGCTCAAAGTGACGCTGAAAACACTGCCGAAAAATTAAAACAATCCGGTGAACCAAAATTTTTTGATGAAATTGACAATTCTCAATGTCACTTGATTACTTGGGAGGTAAGGAGTGATAAAAAGGAAAATGCCCCAAATTTTATGATTTCTTCTGATTCCAATTTGAAAATTAGGGGTTCCAACCCTATTATTCGAAACAAGTGAAAAATGAGAAATTGAGGGATAATTCTCAAAATTCTCAAGTCCATACATTGAAATATGTTGCTGGGAATGTTGAATTGGCAAAATCCCCATCAAACTGATCCTTTTACATCAAATTATGGTGTTTTGGTTCCTGCGCATGCTAATTTTGTTAGGAATAATGCTCCAATGAATGTGAATCAAATTGAGCATCAAAATTCAAATAAAAATGATATGGGGAACATGAAATTAGAAAAAAACTCCTTCATACTTTATCCAAAACACTACCAATTTGAAATTTAGGGTTTCAACTAGTCCGGTTACTATTCATGAACAAAATAAAGAAACTTTGTTTCAAGCAATTCTGAAGGTGAATATTTGATGTCTTTATATGATAATTCAGATATTGTTATTATTCATGAGTCAGAGGATGCAAATTCTGAAAAATCTAACCATATTGAGGCTATTGTTGATGTTTCTAGTTCCAAGTTGAATGATTCTTCTAGTGAATCTATTGATCCTAATATTTATAGTGAGTAAAATAATAAGTTTCAGCCTACAGGTGTTAAGAAATGCAAAAATATTCAAAAAATGATGTGGAGAGGGCTGGTCATGTATATAATTCTTCTACTTGTGCGACTAATTTCATTCCTTATGTTCCTAATATTGGTCCACTGGTGGTATCTAATAATTTTTGGAATGCGGATAGAGATTATCCCAAAATTAGTGATTTTACAAATAAACTCTAGGAGACAGATGCTAATTCCATAAGGGAGAATAGAAACCAACCTCAACATGATGCTTGGAACAATAAAGTCCCGGGTCCTAATGGTCCTGCTATTTCTCATGCGTTGGTAACTAAAGCGCAAGAGGCTATGAAGGTGTCTGTTATTGAGATTAGTCCTCCTAAAATTACTATCAATCTGGGACTACCAGCAGTTGTGTTTTGACCTGAAGATTTCAATAAAAAGTTGGATGCGAGATGCAAATATACTCTGATTGGGAAATTTACCAACACAATGCGCAAGATGGACATTATCATGAAGCAATTTATTCTTCAAACTGAGCTCAAAGATAATATCAAGTTGACTCATTTCAATTCTAAACCTCTATATATTGACTTAGATAATGAATATGATCACTCTATGGTGTGGTCAAAAGGAAGAATCTATATCGAAGAGCAACTGATGAGATTACAGCTATGGACACCCATTTTTAAACCTAAAATTGAAACACCTTTGGTTCCTATATGGGTTGTTCTACCCAAAATTCCATAGTAATGCTATTGTATGGAAGTTTTAGCTCCTTTACTATCCCTAATTGGTAAAGCCTTATTCCTTGACCTAGCAACTTATAGAAAGACTAGAGGAAGTATAGCCAAAGTTAAAATTTAGGTTGATCTCACTAGATATAGACCCTCTCATATGTGGATGGGATATGATGAAGATGAAAATAGTGAAGGTAGATGGCAGAATGTGCAAAAGGGGTTCTAGTTTATTTTTCATATTTTAAACACCAAGGCCACACACCTGTAGCATGAACTATGAAGAGAAGAGATGATGAAACAAGAAGAAAAAGGGAGCTGGAAGAAGTACAAAAACAAGGTCAAATGCAGGGTATTATTGACAGTAATAAAGAAAAATAGATGCAAGATATGCAAGTTCATAACAAGCAGTCAGATCCTTATTAAAACAAACATGTTGAAAATACTGTAGATGACGATCAATGGCAAATTCATAGAAGAAGAAATAGGAGAAATAATCAACAACAGCAGCACGTACAACAGCAGCTACAACAGCAAGGACAAAACTATCAACAACAGTTGATCTAACAACAACACCAACAGCAGATGCAGCAAAACCAACAACACCTAGTACAAAAACAACAACATCAACAAATACAACAACAAAAAAGGTAATTTACAATAGAACAATCATGGTAAGATGCAACAAGTGTATAGACCTATATCTCTAGAGTCTCCAAAGGTTACAAACCAACAAGTTTAGGCACAACAACGGACAGGTAAAAATAGTAACTTTATAAATCCACACCCACAAAAATATAATATTGATTCTGGAGTCCAAAATCAACACCCCCAACCCCATATTTCTATGTTTAATTCTGGTAATCCCACCATCCAAAATCCCAACAAAAAGGCAAGATTTCAATAGCCCAAAATAGCAACAAAGTTACTGAGAACCAAGGAAAGGATAATGATACCAATATAGCTTCTCAAAATGATTTATATACTGAATGTATCTCATAAAATGGATGCCCATGTATGACTTATTGTACTGTAAACAACCAATATTGTAATGTTGATTCTGCAGTCCAAAATCAACAACCCTAACTGCCTTCTTCTGGCAATATTATGGTAGTTTCCATCCCCAAAAATCCCAAGAATACACAAAGCAAACAAGCTAGCAAAAAGTTGTAAATGGAAGATGAAAAATCTAGAGCAAAAGCTTATTAAAAGAATGAAAAAAAATGATAAAGCAAATGTTTATAATTTTAGTATTTCAATAGCTAATCAGGTTGAGGTGGAACAAAATTAATAACAATAAGTTCCAAAAGAACTGCAAATGTCCTTACTAGGACATCAGGTATTGACTCAATGCTCCATAAAACCCACCCTAATAATTTTAATACTTTTGCTAGAAAAGCTGTTGTAGTTGATTGGGGTGAGGATGATGGTTAGGAAAATATTATTAACATACAATAAATGGTATCTAGGGAGGAGGGTTTAAACTCCAAAACTCCTATTACCACTTTTGTTAATGATTGTGATGATGAAATGCTTGATGCTTCTAATACGATTTCTGAAAATAGTACTACTAGTAATATTCCTGAAAAATCCTTATATAAGATTGATATAGACCCTACTAATAATATTCATGATAGATATATGGATGACCATGGTTTTTTATTAACAAAAGATCAGAGGGATGGTATGGTTTATGTGAATAATAAAGCTGCAGATTATAGAAGTTAAGAGCCTCAAAAGGGTGCAGAAAGTCCTATAACTAATGTTTTTAGAGGGATACATAAACCTCCTAATAATAAATCTTCTACCAGGTTTAGCAAAAAGAGAAGAGTTTCTTTTAAGAAAAAACAGGAAGCAGAGAAAATGAATGATATATAGTGGTGTAACTTCTCAGAACCTAAAAGTTTAGAAAAACCTTCTCAAAGTGTTTAATCTGCAGCAAATTCCAAAATGATGTGTACTTTAAATGTTGTTCCTGATTTGCCTACTGATATACAAGATGAGTATAGATTATTAATTTAAAAGATGAGGTTGATTATGATAATGTATCTATTAGTGGAAAAGAAAAAAAAGAAAGGAACTATGAATATTTATTCAAAGCTTTTGATACTGCTGTGGCTACTGGTATTCATGAGGAAATTTAGCAAGTCACTAACAAGCAAGGATTATTCGCATGAGGAAAGAAACACCAAGCAAAATTCTACAGATATACCTTTACAAGCAAATCTGCTAACAGTAAGAGGGGGTTCTCACTAGGTCTCGATCCAAAGGTTTATTATGATTAGCAAGCTCATTTGGAATCCCATGGGTATTAATACCCAAGGGGCAATGGAAATACTCAAACCTCTCAGTAATATCCATCATTTCTCTCTTATCTCTATTCTTTAACCCTTTTTTAATAATTCTCAGCTCTATAATTTAAGAAGTTAATTAAATATGGACAAGGCAGCCTGCAATGCTAATGGTAAGATATGGATATTTTTGACTTATGACATCAACTGTGATATTATTGAATCTGATGAGCAATAAACCACATGTGTTATTGATTACATGGGGTTGATTAAATCATATATCATGACCTTTGTGCAGGCCAAATGCCATGACAGTTTAAGAAGACCCCTTTGGAATAGGATGTTACATTTTTATTCTCTTAATGTGACTTGGTGTGCTGTAGGTGACTTGAATATGATTACTTTTATTAATGAAAAGTTAGGGGGTGTTCCTTACAACATGAGAAAGAGCTTTGATTTTTATTGGGCTTATTGAAGCTTCTGGTCTAATAGATATTGGTTTAGTGGTCAGAGGTTCACCTGGTCCAATTTAAGAGGGATCAATTTTAGAATCTAGATGAGGTTGGATAGAGCCTAAGTCACTGATGCTTGGTTAAAGAAAATTCACTGTACTACCAATACTCATCTTTCTTCTATTAGTTCTGATAATTGACCTAGTTTGTTACAAATGCAAGAAAGACATGACAATCACATAAAATACTTTAAGTTCTTAAACTACTAGGTTGATAAAAAAAATATTTCCTAAAAACTATTGAGAACTACTGGAGCAAACCTGGTGAGGGTGATCCTATGTGGATTTTTATCAAAAAAATGAAAAGACTTACCAGCACTCTTAGTTACTGGTCCAAGAAGAAATTTGGTGATATTTATGCTAAAGTGAAAGATTATGAAGATAAGGTTAGAACTATGGAAGAAAAGCTGATTCATAACTGCACTGATGAGAACAAGATTAATTTGCACCATTTGAATGTTGAATATATCATATATCTGAAACTAGAAGAGCCAATTCTCAAGCAAAAAGCTCAATTACACTGGTTCAAGGATGGAGATACTAATTCTAGATATTTTCATAATTCAATTAGTGGTAGGAGAAGGAAGTTATTTATCCACAGAATCAAGAATGAAGAAGGCAATTAGGTAAAAGGTAAAGGTGAAATTACTGCAATTTCCTGTGAACAATTTCAATAGATTTTCACCGATAAAAAGGATGTTATTCCTGAAGGTTACCCCAATTTCATTCTCAGAATGGTCACTGCTGAATAGATCAACATTCTTCATGAAGATCCTACTTTTAATGATCTTAAAACAATAGTTTTCTTAATGACTACTCATTTTGCAGCTGGTCCTACCGTCATGAATGGCAAATTTATTCAAACCTATTGGCATATTATTAAACATTACCTCCTAAAAGTGGTTCAAGATTTCTTTTGTGATCACATTATGCCTAAATATTTTTCCCATGTTTGTTTGGTTTTACTCCTAAAAGTAGATCATCTTAATAAACTTTTAGAATATAGACCCATAAGCTTGAGTAATTTCACTAATAAAATTATTTCTTTATTGATTAGTGTCAGACTATCACCAATTCTTCCCAATTTGATTTCTCCCAACCAATTAGGACTTGTGAAAGGTAGAAAAATTTTGTAAAATATTATGTCTGCTCAAGAAATCATCCATAGTATCAAGAAGCTTAATAAAGGTGGGAATATTGTAATTAGATTAGACATGGCAAAGGCTTACGATAGGGTTTCTTGGTCCTTTACTTGTCTAGTTCTTAGGAGAATTGATTTCGGAGAATGTATTATTGATATGATATGGAGAATTATGTCAAATAAATGGTATTCTGTGATTGTTAATGGGTCTAGACATGGCTTCTTCCATTCTACTAGAGGCTTAAAGAAAGGTGATTTCCTTTCTCTGACCTTTTTCATCTTGGGTGCTGAGGTTCTTTCAAAAATACTGAACAATTTACATCACCATTATTTGTATCATGGTTTTACTATAGAGCAGAAGGGTCCTCAAGTTAATCATCTGAGTTTTGTTGATGATGTGATAATCTTCAAAAGTCACTTCATACTTCACTGAAATGCCTTTCCTAGTACCATCTACAGAATCAAGAAAGAAATGGGTTTCAAGTAGAAGATGAGTCCTATTACTTACCTAGGATGCCCCATTTACACAGGCAAACAAAGAATCGTCTTCTATTCTGGTTTGGTTTCTAAAGTAGTGTTAAGAATTAGTGGCTGGCCGAATAAATTCCTCAGTTACATAGGTAGAGCAACTCTCATTAAGTATGTTCTTCAGTTCATTCGTATTCACATACTATCAGCATATGTTCCTACTAGGACTACTCTTAAGCAAATTTGAGCTTATTTGCTGATTTGTTTTTAGGGTGGACTGATAAAAAGAAGAAATACCATTGGTCTTTATGGAGAAATCTTAGTTACCCTATAGAAGAAAGGGTATTGGTAAGAAACATCTCAAAGATGTTTGTCTTGCTCTTCAATTTAAGTAGTGGTGGATTTTTAGATCTAAAGATACCTTGTGGGGTGACTTTTTTAGAGCTAAGTATTGTCAAAGACATTATCCAGTTATCAAGAAATGGCATACTGCTAACTCTTTGGTATGGAAACACATGATGCTCAACAAACAAATTGCTGAAAATCACATTCATTGGAGATTGAAATCTGGTACTTGTTCCCTATTTTTGGGATGATTGGCTAGGTATTGGTCTGCTTTATTACTATAGAAGAGAGCCTATTATATCTAATAACATCAAAGTTAATCAGCTATGGGTGCATGGTGAATGGGATATTAAAAGGATCAATCAGCTGCTACCTTTGGTTATAGTTCATTGGATCATGGAAACTCAATTTCATTTTCAAGAAGGGGTTGCTGACTAGCCTATTTGGATGCCTAATACTAGTGGTAAGTTCACGGTTCTTTGGTTTGGGACCTTATAAGACCTCATAGAAGTAACACAATTACAAATAGGTATACTTGGCATAAGTATGTTCCTTTTTAGGGTTCTTTTCTTTTATGGAGAGCACTAAGAGAAAAATTACCTACTGATGAGAAGTTAACTTCTTTCGAACATGAGCCATCAGATTGTCATTGTTGTTATAATCCAGGACCTGATACTATTGATCATATAATGGTTAGTGGCTATTTTATAAGAAATATCTAGCAATTTTTCTCTAACGCTTAAGGGATTAATCACACCACAATGCCTCTTAGAAATCTGATAATAAGATGGTGAATCCTTGGACATAAAAATAAATGTCATAAGTAAGTTCTTCATCCTATCCCTATATTTATCTGCTGGAACTTATGGAAGAATAGATGTGTAGTGAAATATGGAGGCAAGACATCAAACTTGGCTAGAGTGAATTTTCTTATCTTCAAGAATATTTCTATGCTTTTAATCATAAATTTTCCCAAAATCTCTTAGCTTCAAAACTAGAAAGACATGGTGATATTTTTAGAGGGGTGCTACGATATGATTAGGCTGCATGAGGTTGGTTAGGTCAAGCCTACTAATTTTGTGGTGAAGTTGAATATAGATGGTAGTGCACTTGACAACCCTGGCAGGATTGGAGCTGAGGGTGTAGTGAGAGATTATTAGGGAGATCTTATTTTAGCATATGCCAGACCTCTTGGGTTTGGAACTAACAATCAAGTCAAAATAGAAGCAGCTAGTATTGGTCTCAATTGGTGTTTAAAAATGGTTATACGAAGGTTATTTTAGAGGTCAACTCAGAACTCATTGTTAAGTTGATCAAGCAACATGATAAAGCTCCTTGGAAACTTCAAACTTATCCTGACAACATCAAAGGAATCTTGACAAAGATGGAGAAGGTTACCTACAGGAATATTTACCAAGAAACAAATTTCATAGCCAATTCTTTGTCTAGAATCAGTCATAATTATGATATTTCTCAATACTACTTCAATTTCCAGCAGTTACCAGAACAAACAAGAGGATATATCATACTTGACAAAATTGGGATGATAAATTTTAGAAGAAGAAAGATAAAGAGTATCAAAGAGCCACTGTGAAGAATTGTGAATTTGTAATAGAGGAATTGGTAACTCCTTTGTAGTGCCTCATTACTGGTTTCACCATCGATCTTTCCTTCTTCATCTAGGATTCATCGTGATAAGCTATTTTATGATCTTTTTGTATGAATTTTTCCCTTTACTTTATAAGGAGAGATTCTCCCTTATTTATACTTTCCTAGATGATATTGTACTGAGAGGAGTCCTTTCTTTTAGGTGCTTAGATCTAGGTTTCCTTTTTAGTATCGGGGATGAGTCGACCGGCCTTAGTAGGCTTGTTGCCTTGTAATTTCTTTTGCTTTTATTTATGATGAGTCTTGAGGTTGTGCGGCTCAACCCCTGACCGCCAAGAAAGGTGAGAGCCCCGGGTAAGGTCCATTCACTAATGAAAAAAAGTATCAAGATTCAAACTCTCTTCATAAGTCAAGAAATTAAGGTATGTGGGGCTTATGAACAAGGTTATTCTTTCATCCTTGTGCCCAAAGTGCATGGTTTTTTAATTGAATTTTCTTATTTTGAATTAGGGTTCAAGACCAAATAGTCATATTCTTGAATTATGATATTACTATGAGATTCAAAGCTTGAAGTGTATCAATATTTACATATATTAATGTTTTAACTTATAAGATTCATATTGTGATTTGAATTTCATTATCTTAACTGAGATATTGTTGAAATATTTTAAGATGATTATTTAGTATGATGTTTTATTTTGAATTTCTATGAACTAAAGCATGAATTCCAAGCCCTAAGTAGAAGTACTGAGTTCACAAGAAGTTTATGCTCTTAAGCTCCATCGACATGTTCTAAAACATAATTTAAAGAAAAGCTAGATCTTTTGAGCTAAATATAAGTCATGAAATCAACAACTATTCATCTTGATTATGATTTAAAGTAAAGAGAAGTATAACTAGTTATTCAGTCTATAAACCCATATGCTATTTTAAGGTGGATTTATTATGTATAAGCATATAAGTAATATGGGAGTAGTATTTAGCAGTGAGAAAGGGTTGCGGATGAGTGTGTCCTAAATTCCTACAAATTATAAGCCACCATAGGTTAATCTTTTTGCCAATATGGATAAAGTTCAGTGATCATTTAAGTCAAGGTTCTATTCTGATGGCAAGGGTAGAACAGTTCTCCCCTACGTGGGTAAGATGTTGGACTCCATGGTAGCTCACATTGTTTATGTCAGTTAAAATAATCTCCCAAAGAAAGAATAAAAAGTTAAGCTTTTAGAAGCTAAGTGTTATGGCTCACAAAGTCTATTATTATACTTTATTATGCATGTTCATGATTTTGCAGTCTTTGTTTTATTCAAGCTCAAGGTAAGTCATTTACACTTAGAATTCATCATTTTAAATTTTATAATAATATTCAGTTATTGTTTTACTTATGTATTCACCCTTAATATACTCAGTACATTCCAGAGGTACTGACCTATAAATATTTCAATATGATACATTATCTTATAATGTATGTTTTGGTGCTTGTTTTCAGCAGCACGATTGGCTATGGGCAACATAACCTACATCCTGACATTTGGTGAGTCCTCATAGTATGAGGACCCAGTTTATCAGACTTTTATTTGTTGATGAAAGTATTTAGTTATTTGACTTCGGTTTATGTTTGGGTCAGTTGGATCTATCCCTGTGGCTTTCTAGTTAGAATTAGAGGCTTGTAAGACTATTTTGGTTTTAAGTTCAAAGTGTTTGTCTAAGATTCCTAAGTCAAAGACTCTCGGTTATGCTATGAATTTATTTACCTTCAGATTCTAATATGTTAGTACACTTTTCATATGAGTTTCGAGGCACGTAAGTTTTATGGGTTAGCTTGTGATTACTCATAGTCTTAAGTATTATGTGACATCCCGGGGGTACTTGCCAGACATTACAAACTTGGTATTAGAGCATAGGGTTTGGAAGAATCCTAGGGAGTCAGACAAGCGGCATTACGTAAAGTCTTAATCATGGATGTGAAGAGTGCCACATTTATGTACAAAAGGATATGGGACAAGTCAAGAAACATCATTTCTTTCATGATATATTGTGCTTACTATTGCCTCTAAATGCCTTAAATCATGCTTTTACATGACAGAATAGGCTTCTTAATCGAGTCGATGCCTGCAGGAACGGTGATCAACCACCACTGCACATTGACCCTTTGTATGAGAATATGTCTCATGCTGAATTTTGAACTTTCTTTCTAGTGTTGGCCTAAGCCATTAAGGCCAATGTTTAGTGAAACTAACAGGTAGTAGTTCTACTTCAAAAAAATGGTAATTAAGATATATTAAGAATATAAGACTTTAAAAGGATGAATCCACCCTAGTTCTATGGGTTAAGGTGGATGAGGATCCTCAACTTCTTATTGATGGGGTGATAAAGATTACTCAAATTGTGCATGTTACTAAAGAGTAAAGTGTAGAGTTGGCAATCTATTGGTTGAAGGATGTTGTTTATGATTGGGTTGTTGTGTGGAATGATGGTAGGGGTGAGAATGCCGCTCCCATGAGTTGATAGGTATTTTAGAATACTTTTATAGATAGGTTCTTTTTAAGTGAGATAAGAGAGGCTAAGGGGGAGAAGTTTATGAACTTGAGGTAGGGCTCTATTATAGTAAAAGAGTACTACCTTTAGTTCACTCAGTTTCCTAAGTATGCTTTTGAGTTGTTATCTGACTCTAGAGCTCATATGAGCATGTTCATTACTAGGGTATCTAATTTGGTAGTCAAAGAGTGCATGACTGCCATACTGATTGGGGATATGGATATTGCTCGGTTGATTACACATGTTCAAAAGATTAAGGTAGAAAAGTTGAAAAAGAGAAAAAAGAGAAACAAGAGGGCTAGGACTGGATAGTTTGAGTATAGTCAGCCAAGGTCTAGAGGGAGAAGTCGTTTGCAGTTTTAGGGTCATTTATCACTTCCTGCTCTATCTATAGTCAGTCCCTCTGCACCAGGACTAGATAGGATTAGTAGAATAGGATTTCAAATTCTAGGTCTCTGAAGAGTGTAGTCGGGAGGCCTAGTTACCTCATATGTGAAAATTTTGGCAGGACCTATCCTGGTGAATGTTTGATAAGCAAAGGGGGTTACTATGTTTATGAAAAGTTGGGCCACAGAATCAAGGATTATCCTTATGCTAAGCAGGAAAATAAGGATGTTTGTGCTTAGACTCGAGTTACTAATGCACCAGCTCAGCAGGGTCGCGTAGTCCCTTAATAGGGCGTATCATCTAGTATCAGTGGCGATCAATTCTAAAATTGGTTCTATTCTTTATCATCCCGTTGGAGAAGGAGAGTTCACTAAATGTTATGATTGGTATGCTTCATGCCTTTCACCTTGATGTATATGTGTTGTTGGACTCAAGATCAAATCTCTCTTATGTAACTCCATTGTTGTTGTAAAATTTTGAGTAGGCCCAAAAAATCTCTTTAAGCCCTTCTCAATTTCTACCCAATATATGAGTCCTTTATTGTAAGATGAGTCTATAAGAAGGGTCTTATCACTATCCTCCATAAAGTAACACTTGAAGATTTAATTAATTAGATATGGTAGACTTTGATTACATTCTAGGAATTTATTGGTTCTATTTATGCTATGCATCAATAGATTGTCGCACCCATGAAGTTTCAGTTTCCTGATGAGGCTATTTTTGAGTGGGAGGGTATTTCTGTGTCTCTCAAAGGCCGTTTCATATCTTATCTCAAGGACAGAAATTTAATATCAAAAGGGTGTATAGATAATTTAGTTTAAGTCAAGGATACTATGTCTGAAGTCCCAACAGTTCTATCAATCCATGTATTCAATGAGTTTCCTAAGGTTTTCCCTAAAGCTCTACCATGGATGTCTCCAAATAGAGAAATATGATTCAGTATTGATCTTCTTCCCGATACTTAGCCCATCTCTATTCCTCCATATCATATGGCTTCGACCAAACTTAGAGAGTTAAAGGAACAACTTAAGGACCTCTTAGATAAAGGTTTCATCAGACCCAGTGCCTCTTCATGGGCACTCCAGTCCTTTTCTTGTGCAAAAAAAATGTCAATCTCAAAATGTGTATAGATTATAGACAGTGAAACAAGGTTACCATCAAGAACAAGTATCCTATTCCTAGAATCGACGATTTGTTTGATTAGCTTTAGGGTGCAAGATAATTCTCCATGATTGACCTCAGGTCAGGATACCATCAGTTTAAAGTTAGGTAGTAAGACATTCTTATAATAGCTTTCCAAGTAAGGTATGGCCATTTTGAGTTTATGATTATGTTGTTTGGACAGACAAATGCTCCTATAACCTTTATGGACTTGATGAACCGGGTCTTCAAACTATAATTGGATATATTTGTAATTGTCTTTATAGATGACATATTGGTGTCTTCCAAGAGTGAGGAAAAGCATGTAGACCATTTAAGAATAGTGTTGCATCCCTCAAGGACCATCAATTGTATGGAAGTTTGGTAAATATAAGTTTTGGGTGAAATCTGTTACCTTCTTAGGGCATGTTATTTCAGGGACTGGTATTCATATATATCCTCATAAGACTAATGCAGTGAAGAATTGGAGTATAGCCATTACACCATTCAATATTTGAAGCTTTTTGGGTATGGCTGGGTATTATAAAAGATTTGTTGTAACTTTCTCCTCTATAGACACACCATATACTAAACTAACCTAAAAGAAAGTAAAGTTTATTTGGTCAGATAAGTGTGATGTTTCCAAGATCTAAAGCATAGGTTAACTTTCGCATCAATGTTAGCTTTGTTAGAAGGGTTAGATGGATTTAAGATGTATTGTGATATTTCTAGAGTTGGGTTAGGTTTTATATTGATGAATAATAAGAGAGTGACAGATTATGCCTCTAGGAAACTTACAGATCATAAAAAGAAATACCCAACCTAACTAATTACTTGGAGTTTGCTATTGTGGTTTTTGCATTGAAAATTTAGAGGCACTACCATTATGGTGTGTATGTTGTTGTTTTCACAAACCATAAGACTCTTCAGTATGCATTTTATTAAAGGGAGCTAAATCTTTGTTAGAAGAGGTGGTTGGAGTTATTGAAAGATTATGGCATAAATGTTCTCTATCATTTGGGTAAGGCTAACATAGTAGAAGATGTGCTAAGTAGGTTGTTTGTAGGTAGTGTGTCTCATGTGAAGAAGGAAGAACAGGAGTTGGCTAAAGAGGTGCATAGGTTGGCTTATTTGCGAGTATGTTATCGCGACACTGATGAAGGAGTAGTAGTAGTTTAGTACGGTTTGAAATCATCTATGGTAGTGGAAGTGAAGGAGGAATAGCGCAATGATCCCATACTTAGCCAGGTGCTTGAGGTAGTTCGGCAATATAATATTGAGGTTTTCTCCTAAGGGTGATATGGTGTACTTTGCTATCAAGGTAGACTTTATGTTCTAATTGTAGATAGGCTGAGGGAAAGGATACTAGTTGAGGATTATGGTTAGAGTTATTCTATTCATCCTAGTGAGATTTTTCTTGGTGGAATGGTATTAAGAGGGACATAGCCATGTTTGTAGCCAAGTGCCCCTAAAGTGTCAGCAAGTTAAGTTTGAACACCAAAGACTTGGTGGTATGTTGCAAGAGATTAGTATGCCTACTAAGAAGTGGGAAGTAGTGAATATGAATTTCATCACAGAGGTGCCTCATACAAGGTGTCAACATGATTTAATTTGGGTCATAGTAGATCGAATGACTAAGTCAGCCCATTTCCTACATGTTAAAACTTCAGATACCACAGAGGATTATTCTAGAATGTATTTCTGTGAGTTAGTAAGACTTCATGGGATACCTTTATCCATTATTTCAAATAGAGGCACGCAGTTTACTTCACTGTTTTGGCAGTCTTTTTAGAAGGGCCTTTGTACAAAAGTTAAGCTTAGTACTACATTTCATCCGTAGATTGATTGTCAGCTTTAAAGTATAATTCAGACACTAGATAACATGTTGAGGGAGTTTGTTTTAGACCATAAAGGAAGTTGGGATGACCATCTGCCTTTGATAGAGTTTACTTACAATAATAGTTATCATGCTAGCATTTAGATGGCTCCATTTGAATCATTGGATGGGCGTAGGTACAGGTCAACTATAGGATTGTTGAGGTATGTGAAGCATCATTTATTGGGTTGGATTCTATTCTAGAAGCTATGGAAAGTCTCAATTGATTTGTGAGATATTGAGAACTACTCTTAGCCTTCAAAAATCATATGTTAATGTAAGAAGAAGAGAGCTCAAGTTTGAAGTAGGTGATTGGGAATTCTTGAAGGTGTATCCTATAAAGAGAATAATGATATTGGGAAATAAAGGGATGTTGAGCCTATGATTCGTTGGTCCTTATGAGATAGTGAAGCGTGAGGAGAGGCTTCTTACAAATTGAGCCTTCAGACAGAGTTTAGTTGTCGTTCACCCAGTGTTCTATGTCTCAATTGCTTAAGAAGTGTATGGGAAATCCATCCTAAGTAGTTCCCCTAGAGATTATTAGGGTCAAATATAACTTGACGTATGAAGAAATTCCCATTGAGATACTTCATAGGTAGGTCCGAAGGCTAAAGAATAAGGAAGTAGCGTCGGTGAAAGTTCTTTAGAGGAACAAATTGGTTAAATGGGCCACTTAGGAAGCTAACACAGACATAATGGCCAAGTATCCTCATCTCTTTTCGTCCAGTTCCATTCCTACCTAAGGTAAAGTGTTATTTCCAGCAAGTTCTTTCCCTTAAAGTCCATTTAGTTGCTCCTATATTGTATTTTATATTGTAAGGAAATAAATCCTTTTGATAGTGGTAAGCTTGGTTGTATATATCAATCTAGAGGTGTTGATTTTTTCCCAAATCCCAATATTAGATGAATCACATTCGAGGATGAGTGTTTTCAAGGATGAGATACTGTAATACCCTATGTCTAGAAATTTCTGTACATTATACGACTTCTTCCTTGATTCATACGTACAACATAAGAGTGGTATATTATAGTCATATGCAAGGAAATGTGCCATGGTGGACATTATGTTGTAGGTACGACTTGACCCCTAGAAGATGTCAAGTAGGGTATGAGTCATATAAAGGTAAGTCGTTAGTATAGACTCATTCAGATACTGATCAAGCTACGAGTGGGAGGCTAAGATTCCTATAAAGAAGATACTTGACATAGATGGGACTCGTATGTTGATCAGTATGTACCCTCTTAGATTTTTCCAAGCTTACGAGCTGAAGGTCATAGTCTTACCCTTCCATACGAGTCGTATGGTTGAGTCATAAAGACTGGCGACCAATTTCTATGAAGTTCTGCTAAGGGATTTTTGGTCTCTTCCTCTCTTATAACTTTCTATCCAAGACCTATAACCCTCAAAGAGGCATTATTTTTATCTAATCCTCAATCAAATAATGACACTTTCTCCATACGTCTTCAAGAACATCAAGATTAGAGTACATCTCACACAACCTCATCCCTCAAGTCTCAAGATTCAAATTCTCTTTACAAGTCAAGAAATTAAGGTATGTGGGGCATATGAACAAGGTTATTCTTTCATCCTTGTGTCCAGAGTGCATTGTTTTAGAGTTGAATTTACTTATTTTAAATTAGGGTTCATACCTAAATAGCCATATTTTTAAATTATGATATTACCATGAGATTGAACGCTTGTAGTGCATCAAGATTTACATATATTCATGTTTTGACTTATCAGATTCATATTGTGATTAGAATTTCATTATCTTGACTGAGATATTTTTGAAATATCTTAATATGATTATCAAGCATGTTGTTTTTTTATGAATTTCTATAAAGTAAACACGAATTCTAATTCCTAAGTACAAGTACTGAGTTCACAAAAAGTTTATGCTCTTAAGCTCTATTCACATATTCTATAACATGATTTCATGAAGAACTTTATCTTTTGATCTAAATATAAGACATGAAATCCACAACAGTTCATCTTGATTACAATTTAAAGTAAAGAGAAGCATAACTAGTTATTTACTCTATAAACCCTTATGCTATTTTAAGGTAGAATTCTTAAGTATGAGTATATAATTACTCTGGGAGTAGTATTTATCACCGATAAGGGAATGTGGATGAGCATATCCTAAATTCCTAGAAATTATGAGCCACTATAGGTTAAGCTTTTTCCTAATATGGAGGATGTTCAATTATCAATTAAGTTAAGGTTCTATTCTAATGGCAAAGGTAGAACAACTCTCCCCAACATAGGTAAGACGTTGGACTCCATGGTAGCTCATATGGTTTATGTCGGTTAGAAGAATTTCCCAAATAAAGAATAAAAAGTAAAGCTTTTAGAAAATAAGTGTTACGGCTCCCAAAGTTTATTATTATGCTTTATTATGCATGTCCATAATTTTGGAGTCTTTATTTTATTCAAGATTAAGGTTAGTCACTTACACTTAGCATGCATCATTTGAAAGTTTATATGAATATTCAGTTATTGTTTTAATTATGAATTCACCCCAATATACTCAGTACATTCTAGAGGTACTAACCCACATATATGCCTATGTGTTATATTGTCTTATAATGCTGGTTCTTGTGCTAATTTCCAACAGCACAATTGACTACGGGCATCATCACCTACATCTTGAGATTTGGTAAGTCCTCATAGTTCAAGGACCCAATTTATCAGACTTCTGTTCTTAGATGAACGTATTTAATTATTTGACTTCATTTTATGTTTGGGTCCACTGGGGTCTGTACCAGTGGCTCTCTTTTAGAATTAGAGGCTTGTCAGACTTTTATGTTTTAAATTCAAAGTGCTTGTGTAAGATTCCTAAGTTAAAAACTCTTAGTTAAGCGTTGAATTTATTTTCCTTCAGATTCTAATATGTTAGTTCACTTTTCATATGAGCTTAAAGTTAAGTAGGTTTTATGGGTTAGCTTAGGACTACTCGTAGTCTTGAGTATCATGTGACATCTAAGGGTACTTCTTGGGTGTTACAATGGTACATAACTTATCAAATTCAGCATGAAAGGTATTGGTTTGGTTTAATAAAACACAATAATCTTATTTTGTTGAGAAGCCAGGGGGACACAATCCTAGTGTTCGTCACCATATGATTTCAACCAAAGTTAAGATTTCCTACTTATTCAAGATTATAACAACAAACCCCCAACTTACTTTTTGATCAGCCCGTTGAGTTTAGCAATGTAACGTCCTGAATCTGGTACTTGAAATTCCACATGGTGCTTATGACCTCGAAGGACCACAATCTAACCCATGACTGATATCTATAACTGAGCACTGCATAACATACTGTATAAATGTGGAAAAAGGCTGAAAGCCCATAAGGTTCAAATATTTGATAAAACATAACATCTGAAAAATATGGTAAATCAATAACAAAACGACTGAAATAACTGTCTGAACATGCTATAGTCAAGAAGCCTCTAAACTGACTGAATAAGGAGTTGATGGGACATTTCCTCAACTAACTCCAACTACTAAAATAAACTAAGTACTGAAAGAATGAAATAACCAAATAATAACATCCTCGAAGGATGAGGACTTACTGCTAGTCTGACTACTGAAACTGGAATGCTACTGATGCTCTAGAGTTTGTGCTTCTAAACCTATGGTATAAAACACCATAGCATAAAAGAAAAGTATGTGTCAGTACAATTGAATGTACTGGTATGCAAGTGAGATAGACTGGATGGAAGGGTTCATATGCATGAACAATACTGACTGAATGAGTAACATGAATGTGGGAATATATGAATGAATACATATTTGTAAATGAGATTGTGACAACACTAATTACTAAGTCTGAATACTGATAACATGGATTTCTGATAATTGATAAAACTGATACTGAGCGGCTGTGTCTGACAGTCTAGGTTCTGATGGAACTAGCAGAGTTCTATACTAAGTTGAGTGACTGTATCAAACAGTCTTCAATTCTATAGAACTATCTGAGTTCTATTACTGAGACTGATACTGTAACTATGGAAAGTAGTCATCTAACCGATATGCCTCAAATGAGATAACATAATTAAGTTGGGATCCAATCTATAACCCCAACTAGAAGGGTGTTAATACCGCACCACTGGCAAGGACAAGCTGTGAGTAATCCCTCATCTAACAGGTACTCTAAAGAGAACGATGGGACCCTCATCTAATAGGTTAAGTCACCTCATTAACCATCATCTAATAGTTTAGATGTCTCAACCTATACTGGCTATGTAGTTCTGGGGTGCAAGAATTGCTTCTAAGAATCATACTCTCTACTCGTAGGTGAGTTTCCATCCTTGGGCTCACTCGGTGTTGAATCCTACTCATATCTGATTTGACACTAAATTAATTATACTGAACTGACTAGACAGAGTTCACTGAGTTCCGTTGATTGACTGAATATTACTGAAATATGATAACTAACTGAGATTACTAAGATTATTGAGTTTTCCTAAGTCATGAGACTAAGTTAATTCTACTGAACATGGCTTGACTGAGATTATCTTGAAAATTGACACTGGCTCTAGGCACATAGCTAAATTATCGGGTACAAGTACCCCCAGGACTCGATAGCATAAAACTGATAAGACATGACACTTCCTGGACTCACGACCATAATAAATAATCCATAATACAATCATTGGGGAATTTCATAAGGTACTTGATTATCATAGGTTGGTACATGAATAGGAATGCATATAAATATATCACAAATTCATAGGTCTAATCTCATGAACAATCCATCAAACAATTTCAATGCATAACAATAACATGGAAGTCATTTTGAACATAAGGATAAAGTAAGAGTTCATTAATTTGGTCATTTCTGAGTCCTAAAGCATGATTCTTATTCTCTTGGGCATTTATCGAACACATTATATGCACAACCTTAAGCTTAGGCATATACAATAGTTCCTGCATCATGGTTACTTTAATCAACTAAAATTAAAAGTTTCTAAACCCACATACTAGCATAATTTCATGAAAAGTACATAAAGACTCCAACTTGGGATTCATACAACAACATCAACATAATTAAAATCAACTCACCACATGGAAATCATAATTCATGAGTTTAAAATGATGGATGATTTCTTGAAGATTGGTGGGGGAAAGCTTGAATTCTTTCCTTTGGATTAGACACCTAGATTTTCTTGTTCTTAGGGACTGATCGTTGAGAGAAACCCTAATTTAGTGTTGTGGATGAATAATTAAGTTATGAGCTCTTGTCTGGTATAATTAGAGGTCAAACGGGTGGAAAAAGACCCAAATACCCTTTTAAAAATGGATTAAAATTGTTGATCGAAAGTGGTGATGGTTTGGGAGATGGTCCATCGCTGGATCGATGGTCCGTCGGTCCATCCTGTCATACTTGGCCAGAACCTTAACTTCCTTCCTTGTCTGAGATAGTTTAGGCGATGGTCCATCGCTATCTCGATGGACCATCGGTCCTGACCATCGTACTTGGCCATAAGATGGGTTTACTGCCTTAGTCACGATGACTTGGGCGATGGTCCATCGCTAGCTCGACGGTCCACCGAGCTGACCATCGCTTCTTGGTAGTTTCGATAGTTCTCTATAAAACATCCATAACTTTTAACTCTGATACCGGATTTGGAAAAAATTGGTATCGTTGGAAATCTAATTCAATTTCCCATATGATAAAAAGTCAAATTTTGGGAAATTATATATTATTTAAACATTAATCATTTAGGAAGTCATCACTAACTCTTCTAGATACTAGATTTGACTTAAAGAAAGTTTGGGGTATTACAATATCTCCCCCTTGGGAACATTCATCCTTAAATGAGACTGACTAGATTGGGAAAGCTGATAGAATGATCTTACTTAAGAGTCGTGAACATTTGAACAGGCCTATATGACTGGAACTTCTGATATACTAAAATCTCATACTGAATATGCATGTCTGATGCATGGATATGTGATGGATAATATTCATTAATGCATGACTAAAATTATTGAGAAGATGAGTTTTCACGTGATGATAATGCATATCTGATGCATGAATATGTGAATGACATGATACATAAACATATGTCTAGATATGCAAGGGTATTTAATATAAAGTTTATAAATGAAATCTGTACATGAAACTGAATAAGCTTAAGGAAAGCTATTACCTTAGGATGAGTCTGAGTTTGCAGAGAAGAGGTGAGGATACTTGGTCCACATGTCTGCTTCTGCTTCCCAAGTAGCTCCCTCGGCGGACTGATTCCACCAAACAACTTTCACTAGATGGACTTCTTTGTTCCTCAATCTGCGAGTCTAGTAGTTAATAATTTTGACTGGGATCTCTTTGAAAGAAAGGTTGTTATGAATATCTAAGCCCTCTATCAGGACTACAACTGTTGGGTCACCAATGCACTTCTTTAGCAAGGAGACACGGAACACTGGATGAACTGAGGCTAGATCTAAAGGCAATTTGAGCTCATAAGCTACCTTATAAAAATGACTTAGAAGTTTGAAGGGACCGACATATCAGGGACTGAGCTTTCCCTTCTTGTCGAATTATTTCACTCTCTTCATGGGAGAGATTTTCAAGTACACATAATCACCAATCTCAAAATTGAGGTCCTTTCTGCACACATCTGTGTATGATTTCTATTAGCTCTGAGCTATCTTGAGTCATTCTCTGATCAACTAAACTTTCTTTAAAGTATTGAATACCAAGTCAAGCCCTACTACTGTGGCCTCACCCACTTCGAACCAACTGATTAGAGATCTGCACCTCCTACTGTAGAGAGCTTCAAATGGAGTCATCTGAATACTAGAATGATAGTTCTTGTTGTATGCAAATTCAATAAAAGACAAATGGTTATCCCAACTCCCCTTGAAATCAATTGCACACGCCCTTAGTATATCTTCCAAGGTCTGAATAGTCCTTTCTATTTGACCATCTATCTGAGGATGAAAGGCTATACTAAAGTAAACTTGGGTATCGAGACCCTTTTGGAATACTTTCTAGAAGTGAGAGGTGAATTGAGTAACTCTATCTGAAACAATAGACAATGGATCACCGTACAATCTGACCAACTCCCTGATATAGAGTTTTGCGTAATCCTCGACTGAATAAGAGGTATGGACTTGAAGAAAATGATCTGATTTGGTCATCCTATCTACAATGACCAAAACTGAATCATAATAATGACAAGTACGAGGCAAACCCATCACAAAGTCCATGTTCACTTCTTCCCACTTCAAAGTAGGAATACTGAATTCTTGCATGGACCGACTACACTTTTGATGCTCTATCTTAAATCATTGACATATAGAGCACTTATCCATAAACTCTGTAGCATCTCTCTTCATCCCACTCCACCAATAGATCTCCCGCAAGTTGCAGTACATCTAAGTGGCCCCTGGATAAATAGAGGAGCGTGCACTATGCGCTTCTACATTAATTTGTTGCTTAAAGTCATCTACTCCTGGAACACACAGACGACTCTGACAATGGAGAACACCATCTCCTCCTTAGGATAAAACCTCTACCTTTTGATCACTGACTTACTCTTTTAACTTAACAAGACTGGGATCTCCATCTTGCTTTTCGTTAGCCTTGGATACTAGAGATATTCTGAATTGTTCTGTACCTATATACTACCTTCAACTGAATTGACTAAATGGACACCTAGTTGGGAAAGATGATGGACTTCTTGAGCTAACTTTTTCTTACTGTCCTCAACATGAGCAACACTACCACTAGATAGTCTACTGAGAGTGTCGACCACTATATTACCCTTGCTCGGATGATAAAGGACACTCATGTTGTAATCTTTCAATAACTCTAACCACCTTCTATTATGGAGTTTAAGATCTTTTTGAGAGAATACATATTGAAGGCTCTAGTGATCTATGAATACATCTACATGAACACCATACATGTAATGCCTCCAAATCTTTAAGGCAAAAACTACGGCTGCTAACTTAAGATCATAAGTCAGATAATTTTTCTCATAGGGTTTAAGCTGTCTGGAGGCGTAGGTTATGACCTTACCATGCTGCATGAGGACATAACCCAAACCTACTCTAGATGTATCACTGTACACTATGAATCTATCTGAACCGTCTGAAAGAGTCAAAACTGGAGTTGAGGTTAGTCAAGTCTTCCACTTTTGACAACTCTTTTGTATGAATCTGTCCACTGAAACTGAAACTTCTTCTGAGTCAATCTGGACATAAGGGATGCAATAGATGAAAATCCTTTAATAAACCGATGGTAATAGCTAGCCAAACCTAAGAAACTCTTGATATCTGATGGAGATATGGTACTGGGGCATTGGTAAGACCAAAGGACCTGATTAAGAATTCAAAGTGACCATACCAATTATGGAAAGATATTTTTAGAATATCACATTCTCTGACACTGAGCTGATGATAGCCTGATCTGAGGTCTATATTAGAAAAATAGTTGGCACCCTGAAGTTGATCAAACAAGTCATCAATTCTGGGATATGAATACTTGTTCTAGATGGTGACTTTATTAAGTTGATGGCAATCTATACATATTGTAAGAGAACCATCTTTCTTGCTCACGAATAAGACTGGTGCACCCCACGGGGACACACTGGGTCTGACAAAACCCTTATCAAGGAGATCCTTTAACTTATCTTTCAATTCTCTAAGTTTTACTAGTGGCATTTTATATGGCAGAATAGATACGGGCTGAGAATCAGGAAGAAGGTCAATGCCGAATTCTATTTCCCTTTCAGAAGGAATTTTGGGAAGATCTTCGGGAAAGACATTGAAATAAGTTATGCCCGAAGGTTAGAAATAAGCTGACCTCAAAAAACTGAAGTACTACCCTTCCACTCTAGGATGGGTTCATTCGGGAACTGAATTTGGACAACTCTGTTTCTGCAGTCGACTATGGTATAGTAGGAATAAAGCCAATTCATTCCGAGAATGGCATCAAAATCAGTCATCTCTAATTCGACTAAGTCTGCTGAAGTTACTTTCTAAGATACCATGATCAGACAGTCCTTGTATACCCGTTAGGCTATGATAGTTTTACCCACTGGGGTAGAGATAGAGAAGCGCTCTACTAGAATTTCGAGACTAAATCCAAAATCAATTACTATATAGATAGTAACAAACGGAAAAGAAGCTCCTAATCTAGCAAGGCATAAACATATACATGAAAGATCTGTAACGTACCAGTAACCACATCAGGAGAACTTTCTTGATCCTATCGGGACTGAAGAGAATAGAGTTTATTTGGGTGTTTCCCACTGGTAGCACTAAAAGAGGCACCCTACTGATTCAGGCAACCAGACTGAGCTGGAGGGCAATTACGCTGACCTTGAGGACCTGGATAGGGACAATCTCTGACTCTATGGCCTTGCTTTCCATATTTGAAGCAAACATCACTGCCAACTCTGCAAGTACCCTGATGGTACTTTCCACATGTCTGACAAAGAGGATAGGTTCAGGCACTACTAACACTGCCCTGAGACTTAGGTCTTGGCGCCCTATCTCTATTGTCATCTCTAAATTTTAGCACTAGAGCACTGGCTTAGGAAGGATCTGGAATGGATGACTTTAGGCAGAATGGAGAATGACTTCTCCCCTCTGAATTAGGCTAAGCAAAGATGAAACTACCTGTCCTTGACTCTTATTCTGCTTCTCCCTCATCTTAATCTTCTACTCTTCTATCTATTGAGCATAGATAATAAGCCTATCTATGTCTATCTCACTAATCATTATTAAAAATCTGCACTCATTGACCACACTATCATTCACCCCAGAAACAAACTTACTCATCTTAGCCCTGATGTTTGCCACTACATGAGGAGCATATCTATCTAATTGATTAAACATAAGAGAATACTCTTTCACTGTCATGTTGCCCTACCTGAGGCTGATAAACTCTACCACCTTAGCTTCCCTCAGCTCTAGGGGAAAGAATATATCAATAAAAGTAGTGGCAAACTCCTCCCACTCTATAGGAACTGTATCACCAACTCTCTCTACTTTTCACTATTTGAACTATGTATGAGCCACATCCTACAACTGATATACATCTAGCTTAACACTATTAGTAGATGAAACCCCCATGATATTTTTAACCTTTTAAACCTGATCAAGGAATTCCTAAGGGTCCTCATCTGACTTAGACCCAAAAAGGATGTAGGATTCATTTAGGGTAAGTCTCAAATCCTGACTGCAGCTGAATTGGCCGCTAGGTTGGCTGAAATAACAGTTCGTCTTTTATTTGGGGCAACAACTAAATTAGCAAGACTAGTGAATGCAGCTCTGAACTCTATATGAGAAATATATTTGTCCAAGGGATCTGCTTGGACAGACTGAGGAGCTGATTGATTTCTGTTTCTTCTCTTGGAAGGCATGTTCTGTAGAAGAAAGGGAGAAATTAAATAGATTGAGAGTTAAATTTGAGCTCATGCACATAGGCACGACATGAATACTGAAAGAATGGAAACTGCTCCAAAAATATCTTATAGCCTCCTGTACATAAATATGGTGCGCAACACACCCATGCGCAAGACTCTATAAGATGCAGCTTTCAGACTTCCTAGAATACTATTCAACCTTAAGCTCTGATACCAAGTTTATAATGCCCCAAATATGTTACCCAAAATGTCACACGGTGCTCATGAGCTCGAAGGACCACAAGCTAATCCATGACTAATATATGTAACTAAGCACTGCATAACATACTATATCAATGCGGAAAAAAGCTGAAAAGCGATAAGGTTCAAATATCTAATAAAACATAACATCTAAAAAATTTGGTATATCAATACCAAAACAATTGAAATAACTGTCTGAACATTCTATAGACTGAAAGCCTCTAAACTGACTGAATAAGGAGTTGATGGGAAATATCCCCAACTAACTCCAATTATTAAAATAAACTATGTACTAAAAGAATAAAATAACCAAATAATAACATCCTCAAATGATGAGGACTAACTGCTAGTCAAACAGCTAAAACTGGAATGCTACTGATGCTTTAGAGCTCGTGCTTCTAAATCTATGGTATAAAGCACTATAGCGCAAAATAAATGTATGCATCAGTATGATTGAATATAATGGTATGCAAGTAGGAAGGTTGAAGCAAGGGTTCATATGCATGAACAATACTAACTGACTAAGTAATATAATTGTGGGAATACATGTATGAAGATATAACTGTAAATGAGATTGTGACAATACTAATTATTGAGTCTCAATACTGATAACATGGATTTCAGATAACTGATATAACTGATACTAAGAGACTATGTTTGATAGTTTAGGTTGTAACAGAACTAGCTGAGTTCCGTACTGAGCTGAGTGACTGTATCTGACAGTCCTGGATTCTGTAGAACTATCTGAGTCCTATTACTGAGATTGTAATTGTGCGAAGTAGTCACCTAACTGACATGCCCTAAATGAGATGATATAATTGAGTTGGGGTCCAATCTATAACCCAAATTGGAAGGATGTCAATACCACGCCACTAGTAAGGACAAGCTGTGAGTAATCCCGTATCTAACAATCACTCTAAGGAGAAAGGTGGGACTCTCATATAACAGGTTAAGTCACCTCATCAACCCTCATGTAACAAGTTAGATGTATCAACCTACGTTGGCTATGTAGTTCTGGAGAACAAGGATTGTTTCTAAGAATCACACCCTCTACTCGCAGGTAAGTTCCCATCCTTGGGCTCACTCAATGTTGAATCCTACTCCTATATGATTATATACTGAATTAATTATACTGAACTAACTAGACTGAGTTCACTAAGTTTCTTTGACTAACAGAATATTACTGAGATCTAATAACTAACTGAGATGACTGAGATTATGGAGATTACTGAGATTACCGAGTTTTCTAAAGTCATGAGAAAGACTGAATTTTACTAAACATGGCCTAAGAGTATCTCGAAAACTAATACTTGCTCTAGGTACATAGCTAAATTGTAAGGTACAAGTACCCCTAAGACTCATTAGAACTGGTAAGACATGACACTTCCTGGACTCCCGACCATAATTAACAATCCATAATATAATCATTGGGGAATTTCATGAGGCACTCGATTATCATGGGTTGGTACATGAATAGGAATGCATATAAACATGTCATGACTTTATAGGGCTAATCTCATGAACAATCCATCAAACAATTTCAATACATAGCAATAACATGGAAGTCATTTTGAATATAAGGATAAAGCATGGGTTTGTAAATTTGGTGTCATAATTGAGTCCTAAAGCATGATTCTTATTCTCTTGGGCATTTTAATTGAACTCGTTGCATGCACAACCTTAAGCTTAGACATATATCTAGTTAATACATCATGGTTACTTTAATCAACTGAATATAAAAGTTTCCAAACCCACATACTAGCATAATTTCATGAAAAATACATAAAGACTCCAATTTGGAATCCATACAACCACAACAACATAATTAAAATCAACTCACTATATGGAAATCACTATTCATGTGTTTAAAATGGGATTCTTGAGCTTAATGGGTAAAAAAAACCCATGAATCAACACTTTACATACCTGGGTGGATGATTTCTTGAAGATTGGTGGAGGAAAGCTTGAATTCTTGCCTTGGTATTAGATGCCTAGGGTTTCTTGTTCTTGGGGATTGATCTTTGAGAGAAACCTTAATTTGGTGTTGTGGATGGCTAATGAAGTTATGAGCTCTGGTCTTGTATAATTAGGGGTCAAAATGGGTGGAAAAAGACCCAAATACCCTTCTAAAAATGGCTTAAAATTAGTTATCAGAAGTGGCGAGGTTTGGGCGACAGTCCATCGCTGGCTGGATGGTCCGTCAGTCTCTCCCATCGTACTTGGACAGAACCTGAACTTCCTTCCTCGACGATGTGTTAGTACTGACCATCGCACTTGGATAGAAGATAGGTTCACTGCCTTAGTTGTGACATCCTAGGCGATGGTCCGTCGGTAGCTCGACGGTCCGCTGGCCCGACTATCGCTTTTGGGTAGTTCTAAAAGTTCTCTGTAAAATGTCTATAACTTTTTACTCTGATATCAAATTTGGATGAAATTGGTATCATTGGAAAGCTAATTCAATTTACCACATAATAATAAGTCCAAATTAGGAAAATTCTATCTGATTTAAACATTAATCATTTAGGAAGTCATCATTAATTCTTCTGAAGACTAGATTTGATTTAAAGAAAGTTTGGGGTATTACAATATCTCCCCCTTTGGAACATTCATCCTCGAATGAGACTGACTAGACTCGGAAAGCTAATAGACTAATCTTACTTAAGGGATGTGAACATTTGAACATGTCTATATGACTGGAACTTCTGATATACTGAAATCCCATACTGAATATGCATGTCTGATGCATGGATATGGGACGGATAGTCTTCATGAATGCATGACTAAAATTATTAAGAAGCTGAGTTTTCTCGCGTTGAGAATGTATATCTAATGCATAAATATGTGAATGACATGATACATGAACATATGACTGGATATGCAAGGGTATTGATACCAAGTTTATAACTAAAATCTGGACATGAAACTGAATAAGCTTAAGAAAAGATATAACCTTGGGGTGAGTGAGTTTGCAGAGAAGAGGTAAGGGTACTTGGTCTGCATGTATGCTTCTGCTTCCCAAGTAGCTCCCTCAGCGGACTGATTTTGCCAAAGAACTTTGACTAGAGGGACTTCTTTGCTCCTCAGTCTGCGAGTCTAGTAGTCAAGAATTTCAACTAGGATCTCTTCAAAAGAAAGGTTGTTCTGAATATCTAAGTCCTCTACTAAGACTAAAACTGTTGGGTCACCTATACACTTCTTTAGAAAGGAGACATGGAACACTGTATGAACTGAGGCTAGATCTGAAGGCAATTCAAGTTCATAAGCAACCTTGACAAAATGATTGATAATTTTGAAGGGACCGACATATCAGGGACTGAGCTTTCTCTTCTTGTAGAATTTCTTCACTCCTTTCATGGGAGAGATTTTCAAGTACACATAATCACCAATATTGAACTTGAGATCCTTTCTACATACATCTATGTATAATTTCTATCAGCTATGAGCTATCTTGAGCCGTTCTCTGATCAACTAAACTTTCTCTAAGATGTTGAATACCAAGTTAAGCCCTACTACTGTAGCCTCACCCACTTCGAACCAACCGATTGGAGATTTGCACCTCCTACCATTGAGAGATTTAAATGGAGCCATCTAAATACTGGAATGATAGTTGTTGTTGTATGCAAATTCAATCAAAGGCAAATGGTCATCCCAACTCTCCTTGAAATCAATTGAATATGCCCTTAGCATATCTTTCAGGTTTGAATGGTCCTTTCTGCTTGACCATCTATCCGAGGAAGATAGGTTGTACTAAGGTAAACTTGGTTACTGAGACCCTTTTGGAACACTTTCCAAAAGTGGAAGGTGAACTAGGTACCTCTATCTGAAACAATAGAAAACAAAACACGTGCAATCTAACCAACTCCCTATTATAGAGTTTGGCATAATCCTCGACTGAATAAGAGGTATGGACTAGAAGGAAATAAGTTGATTTGGTCATCGTAGCTACAATGACCCAAACTAAATCATGCTGATGACGAGTAAGAGGTAAACTTATCACAAAGTCCATGAGCACTTCTTCCCACTTCCAAGTAGAAATATTGAATTCCTGCATGAACCCACTAGGCTTTTGATGCTCTATCTTAACCCGCTAACATATAGATCACTTAGCCAGAAACTCTATAATATTTCTTCTCATCCTACTCCACCAATAGATCTCCCACAAGTCGCGGTACATCTTAGTGGCCCCTGGATAAATATGCACTTTTGTAAGAATTTGTTGCCTCAAGTAATCTAAACCTGGAATACACAGACGAACCTAACAATGGAGAATACCATATCCCTTTGGAGAAAACCTCTACCTCCTGATCTCTGACTGACTCTTTCAACTTAACAAGACTAGGATCTCTATCTTGCTTTTCTTTAACCTCGGATACTAGAAATAATTCTAAACTATTTTGTAACCATATACTAACTTCTGATGAATCGACTAAGCCAATACTTATTCGGGAGAGCTGATGGACTTCCTGAGCTAACTTTTTCTCACTGTCTTCAACATGAGCAACAATACCCATAGATAGTCTACGAAGAGTGTCGGCCACTCATTGGCCTTTCCCAGATAATAAAGGACACATGTTGTAATCTTTTAAGAGATCTAAATACCTTTTCTGATAGAAGACAAGATCTTTCTAAGAGAATACGTACTGAAGGATCTAGTGATCTATGAATAAATCTATATGAACATCGTACAAGTAATGCCTCAAATCTTTAAGGAAAATATTACGGCTGTTAACTTAAGATTCATGAATCGGATAATTCTTCTCATGGGGTTTAAGCTGTCTGGAGGCATAGGCTATGACCTTAGCATGCTACATGAGGACACAACCCAAACCTTTTCTGGATGCATCATAGTACACTACTAATCCTTCCAAACTATCTGTAATAGTCAAAACTGGAGCTGAGGTGAGTCTAGTTTTAAACTTCTGAAAATTCTTTTTGCATGAATCTAACCACTGAAACTGAATCATCTTCTGAGTCAATCTGGACATAGGGGATGAAATAGACAAAAATCCTTCAACAAATCAATGGTAATAGCAAGAAAACCCTAACAAACTACTAATATTTGATGGAGAGAAGGGTCTGGGCCAGTTTCTCACTTCTTTGGTCTTTTGAGGATCAACTCTAATGCCATTACTAGAAATGCTATAACCAAGGAATGCTACTGAACTTAGCCAAAATTTCCACTTACTGAACTTGGTGAACAACAGACAATTTCTGATAGTTTATAATACTATTTTGAGATGGTATACATAATCATGCTCACTGTGGAAATAAACAAGAATGTCATCTATGAAGATTATGATGAACATGTCCAAGTACTGCTTGAACACACAGTTCACCAAGTCCATGAAGGCTGCTGGGGTATTGGTAAGACAAAAGGACATGACTAAGAATTCAAAGTGACTATACCGAGTATAGACAGCTATTTTTGGAATATCACATTCTCTGACCCTAAGCTGATGATAGCCTGATCTAAGGTCTATCGTAGAAAAATAGCTGGCACCCTAAAGTTGATCGAATAAGTCATCAATTATGGGAAGTGAATACTTGTTCTTGATTGGGACTTTATTGATCTGACGGTAGTCTATATATATTCTGAAAAAACCATCTTTCTTTCTCATGAATAAGACTGGTGTACCCCATGGGGACACACTGGGTCTATTCAAACCCTTATCTAGGATATCTTTCAACTGATCTTTCAATTCTCTGAGATCTACTGGTGCTATTCTGTATAGCAAAAAAGATATGGGATGAGTATCTAGAAGAAGGTCTATGCCAAAGTCTATTTTCCATTCGGGAGAAATTCTAGAAAGATCTTTGGGAAAGATATTGGAATATTCATTCACTACTGGGACTGATCTGAGAATGGGAGTTTTTGAACTAGAGTCCTTAACTCAAACAAGATGATAGACACATCCCTTAGATATCATTTTCTATGCCAGAAGGTAAGAAATAAGCTGACCTCTGAAAACTGAAGTACTAACCTTCTACTCTAGGATGGGTTCATTCGAGAACAAAAACTAGACAATCTATATCTACAGTCGACTGTGGCATAATAGGAATAAAGCTAATACACGTTGAGAATGATATCAAAATTAGTCATCTCTTATTTGACTAAGTCTATTGAAGTGACTTTCTGAGATACAATATTCGGACAGTTCCTATATACCTATCGAGCTATCATAGTTTTACACACTGGGGTAGAGACTGAGAAGGGCTCTGATAGAATTTTAGGACTGACTCTGAAATCAACTGCTATATAGGGAGTAACAAAATACAAAGAAGCCCCTGGATCTAGCAAGGCATAAACATGTACATGAAAGATCTGTAATATACCAGTGACCACATCAGGAGAATTTTCCTGATCCTTTCGGGATCACCCTGCTGCTTTGGGCGATCGGACTGAGCTGAAGGGCGATTACGCTGACCTTGAGGACCTGGCTATGGAAAATCTCTGACTCTATGGCCTAGCTTACCATATCTGAAGAAAACATCACTGTCATCTCTGTAAGTACCCTAATGGTGCTTGCCACATGTTTAATAAAGAGGAATGATTCGGGCACTGCTGACACTGCCCTAAGACTTAGAGCCTAGTGCCCTATCTCTATTGCCATTACTGAATTTCGACACTGGCACACTGGCTAAGGAAGGAGCTAGAATGGATGACTTTAGGCAGAATTAAGAACAACTTCCACCCTCTAAATTAGGCTGAGCAAAGTTGAAACTACCTATCCTTGCACTCTTCTTCTGCTTCTCCCTAATCTTAAACTTTTGCTCTTCTATCTATTTAGCATGGATCATCAGCCTGGAAATATCCATCTCATTAATCAACATTGTAGATCTGCACTCATTAACCACACTATCATTCACCCCAGAAACAAACTTACTCATCTCAGCCCTGCTGTCTGCCACTACATGAGGAGCATCTCCAGCTAATTGAGTAAACTTAAGAGAATACTCTTTCACTATCATGTTGCCCTGCCTGATGTTGATAAACTCTAACACCTTAGCTTCCCTCATCTTTATGGGAAAGAATCTATCAATAAAAGCAGTAGCAAACTCCTCTCACTCTATAGACCCTGCTTTTTACTATTTGAACCATATATGAGCCACATCCTGTAACAGATATGCAACTAGCTTAGCACTCTCAACGGCAGACACCCCCTTGATATCTATAACCTTCTGAACCTGATAAAGGATTCCTGAGGGTCCTCGTCTGACTTAGACTCGAAAAAGGATGGAGGATTTATTTGGGTGAAGTTCTAAATCCTAGCTGCAGCTGAAATGGCCACTTGATTGGCCAGAACGACAGCTAGTCATTCATTCTGCGTAGAAACTAAATTAGCAAGAGTAGTGAATGCAGCTCTGAACTTTACATAAGAAACATATTCGTCAAAGGGATCTACTTGGATAGACTGAGGGGCTAAATAATTTCCGTTTCTTCTCTTGGAAGGCATGTTGTGTAAAAAAAAAGGAAGAAATGAATTAGACTGAAAGTCAAATTTAAGCTTATGCTCATAGGCACGACATGAAAGCTAATAAAAAGGGAAACTATTCCTAAAACATCTTATAGTCTCCTATACATAAATGTGGTGTGCAACACACCCATGCACCAGACTCTACTAGATGTGGCTTTCAGACTTCCTAGAACACTATTGAACTTTAGGCTCTAATACTAAGTTTGTAACACCTCAAATCTGGTACCAGGAATGCCACACGATGCTCATGACCCCAAAGGACCACAAGCTAACCCATGACTGATATATTTAACTAAGCATTGCATAACATACTATATAAATGTGGAAAAAGGTTGAAAGTCCATAAGATTCAAATATTTGATAAAACATAACATCTGAAAAATATGGTATATCAATACCAAAATGACTAAAATAATTACCTTAACATACTTTAGTATGGAAGCCTCTAAACTGACTAAATAAGGAGTTAATGGGACATGTCCCCTACTAACTCTAACTACTAAAATAAACTAAGTACTGAAAGAATAAAATAACCAAATAATAACATCCTCAATGATAAGGACTCATTGCTAGTCAAACTGCTGAAGCTTGAATGTTACTGATTCTCTGGAGCTCATGTTTCTAAACCTATGGCATAAAAAGCATAGCACAAAAGAAATATATGCATCAGTATGATTGAATGTACTGGTATGCAATTAAGGTAGGATGAATACAAGGGTTCATATGCATGAACAATACTGACTAACTGAGTAACATGAATGTGGGAATACATGCATGAAGACATAACTGTAAATAAGATTGTGACAATACTGATTATTGAGTCTGAATATTGATAACATAGACTTCTTATAACTGATATAACTGATACTAAGTGACTGTGTCTGGCAGTCTAGGTTCTAATGAAACTAGGTGAGTTTTATACTAAGCTAAGTTACAGTATCTGACAGCCCTAAATTCTTTAGAACTATCTGAGTTTTATTACTAGGACTGAGACTATAATTATGGAAAGTTGTTATCTAACTGACATACCCCAAATGAGATAATATAATTGATTTGGGGTCTAATCTGTAACCCCAATTAGAAAGGTCTCAATATTGCACCACTGGTAACGACAAACTGTGAGTAATCCCTTATCTAACAGGTACTCTAAGGAGAATGGTGAGACCCTCAGGTTAACTTACCTTATAAAACCTCATCTAGAAGGTTATATGTCTCAACCTATACTGGCTACATAGTTTTTTAGTACAAGGATTGCTTCTAAGAATCACACCATTTACTCCCAAGTAAGTTCCCATCCTTGGGATCACTCGACGATGAATCCTACTCCTATCTGATTAGAAATTGAATTAATTATACTAAACTAACTGGACTAAGTTCACTGAGTTCCATTGACTAACAGAATATTACTGAGATATGATATCTGACTTAGATTACTGAGATTACAGAGTTTTCAAGAGTTATGAGAAAGACTGAATTCTACTGAACATGGCTTGACTAAGAGTATCTTAAAAACTGACACTTGCTCTAGGCACACAGCTAAATTGTTTGGTACAAGTACCCCTATGACTCGATAGCATGAAACTGACAAGACATGATACTTCCTGGACTCATGACCATAATCTACAATCCATAATACAATCATTGTGGAATTTCATGAGGCACTTGATTATCATGGGTTGGTACATGAATAGGAATGCTTATAAACATGTCAGAATTTCATAGGGCTAATCTCATGAATAATCCATCAAACAATTTCAATGCATAACAATAACATGAAAGTCATTTTGTACATAAGGATAAAGCATGGTTTTGTCAATTTGGTCTTAATTGAGTCCTAATCATTATTATTATTCTCTTAGGCATTTTATTGAACACATTGCATGCACAACCTTTAACTTAGGCATATACACTAGTTCATACATCATGGTTACTTTAATCAACTCAATTTAAAAGTTTCTAAACACATATAGACTCCAACTTGGGATTCATACAACCATATCAACATAATTAAAATCAACTCACCACATGAAAATCATAATTCATGAGTTTAAAATAGGATTATTGAGCTTCATGGGTTAAAGAAACCCATGAATCAACACTTTACATATCTAGGTGGATGATTTCTTGAATATTGATGGAGTACAGCTTGAATTCTTACCTTGGGATTAGATATCTAGGGTTTTTTGTTCTTGGGGATTGATATTTTAGAGAAACCTTAATTTGGTGTTGTTGATAAATAATGAAGTTATGAGATCTGGGCTGGTATAATTAGGGGTGCAAACGCGTGAAAAAGGACCCAAATACACTTTTAAAAATGGGTTAAAATTAGTGATAAGAAGCGGCGACGATTTGGGTGATGATCCGTCGCTAGCTAGATGGTCTGTCGGTCCATCCCATCGTACTTGGCCAAAACCTAAACTTCCTACCTCATCTGCGATGGTCCATTGGTCTTGACTGTCGTACTTTGCTAGAAGATGGATTCACTGACTTAGTCGCAATGGATTAGGCGATAGTCCATATCTAGCTCAACGTTCCACTGGCCTAACTTTCACTTCTGGGCAGTTCCGACAATTCTCTGCAAAATATCCATAACAATTTACTCCGATACTGAATTTGGATGAAATTGGTATCGTTGGAAAGCTAAATCAATTTATCACATGATAAATAGTCAAAATTGGGGAAATTCTATCTTATTTAAACATTAATCATTTAGGAAGTCACCGCTAACTCTTCTAGAGACTAGATTTGACTTAAAGAAAGTTCAGGGTATGACAAGCAAATTTAAGATATTAATTTGCATATTCCCTAAGGTTTCAACCCCAACCTAGTTGGTTTATTATACATGAGAGTGACCGTTTTATCCTCAAGTGGAGGTGTAGTTTCAACCCCAACCTATTGGGAAGATTATGTGAAAAATGAAACTATATGTATGGACCCCACACATAGTCAAAACAATATTGGATGAAAGTTTTTGTGGTTTCATTGAGTTTGAAATGTCAAATTTAGTAGGGTTCCATAGTTGTATACACACATAGGGTGCTGAATGAATCATGAGCACCCGGTCAAAGTCCATTTTGGACTTGGCAAAAATCTAGTGCATGGCTCTTGATAGGACCACTTAAGAACCTATTGGGATGCTTTAGAGCTATGAACTTTAATGCCCATAAGTAACTTTATATACCCTAGACCATTGGCAGTGGTGCACTTTAGCGCCCAATAGTTTCTAAAGCAAGCACCGCTTTAGTAATATTGGGGTTGCTTTAGCGACGCCAACAATGGATTACCATACCACTAAAGCGATTGTGTTGGCTCTTTATGGTAGGCACTTTAGCTCCCAAGTGTCCCTTTTAGTAGAACCTATAACTTTTTATACTTATTTTCTCCAGTTGATTTTTTCCATAATTTTCACACCAAATTGATAGCTCAAAGAGGGGAAAAAGTGGGAAATCATCCATTGAAGCTAAGGTAAGATGGCTAGCCTAACACTCCTTGGTCACTTTTCGTTAATTTTCCCTTCAATTTTCATCCTAATTTATGGTAAATTAAAAATCAGGTCTTAAATTCCTAAACATTAAGGGTTGATTTGGGACCCAATTTATGCTTCATTTGTGATCAACTTTTGACCACACATTCTATGTCCTTAGAGGGATCTCATGATGGATTAAATTTTGGATTTTGTTTGTGGGTCTGCTGGACTATTTTTTACTCGAATTTTGACCCAAACCTTAATACAACAATTTGGGTCTCTTCTTACTTATATTGATAAGTAGAGTATTATTTTGATAGCATGGAAGCATTTTTTGATTGTGTATCAAAAGTGGATGATTTGTGGTTCATCCAAGGATTTGTGGTTTGACAACAATGTAGGCTTCTATCTTTTCTTCTTTATAAGATAGTTTATTTTATAGATTGAATATAAGATAGGGATGTTACATTATGATTGATAACGCTCAACTTACACTACAAATTTGGTGCAAGGCGGACATTGTCACTATATACCAAATATTAGTCGGGGTCAAATCCTTGAGGAGTGAAAACTTAGCTTCCAAAGTGTACATGTGTTGAGAGTTAACTACGTGGTAAACTATAATGAATAAAATCAAACAATACCTGAAAATAAATTGGGGGTTTGATTTGGAACTTTGTTAATACAATCATAAATGACACGAATATGATCTAGAACAATGTATAGGTATTACCAAATTGAGAGGAGCCTTGGGGTTATGCTATCTTGGTGGTATTCATGAATGGGTAATTAATAGTTAGCCTAAGTTTTAGCTAAGGGTTTTGGGTAGGCTTCTTTCATAGGATCCTTAATTCTAAGATGATGCTCATAAAAATAGCTAACTCAAATAACAACCTTATTTCTAAGATAATGCTTATGAAAGAAGTTAATTCAAGTTGTTGTTTATAATTACTCCTTACCCATATCCCTCTTTCAAGGATGATATGGGATACAAGTCAATAGAGGGATTTCCCTCCCAATTCTCAATTCAAACCTAAAGTAAGAGGAAAACCCTTTACAATTAACAAATTATTTGGACAAAAAATCAACACCCACACATTATTAACCACCTAATCAAACATAACCCTAAGATATAAGTTTAGTAACTCATGAAATTAAAAAGAAGATATATCAATGCATTCATCATAATAAAGTTTAAGTATAAATCCAAACTTCAGTTTAAATTTACGACTAAATCACTCTTAGAATAATACCAATAATTGTTTCTTTACTCATTATAAAGTGTTTTTCTCTCCAAAACTGGAAAATTCAATCTGGAACACATTGAGGGTTTAATATTAAATATCTTGGGACTCATCTCTTTACAATTCTAATTTTGCCCCTAATCAGCCTGGCCTATTGGGATCACTCTACCTCAGTTGCAGTAGCGACTATAAGATTTCCACCCTCAGACTCATTGATTGATCACAATTACAACCCTCAGGTTGAATTGCAGCACCTGAGGGTCTTCTACTAGAGCTTATCTTCAGTCATTGTCAATATTTTAGCCATTTCTTTTCCGTTCCAGCAGCTTTGTCTCAATGCTTTTTCATTATTCTTACCTTTAGGATCACAAACACTGAAATTTAGTGCATTTTACACAAAACTCATCTCATATATTCAATCATTTCAACATAGTGTGCAAGAAATTAGATACAAATGAGTGAAAATTTTGCAACTCGTCAACACCCCTAACTTAAGTTCTTGCTTGTCCTTAAGCAACACTACTTCACACTCAATGATACTGCTCAACTTTGAAGCTCACACTATTCAATGACTTGTCCATCATAACTATGAACTTGATTAGCACTAATGATTAGTCAACAAGTATGAGAAGCGCTAACTACACAACCCCCTTAAATTCAATCACATTTTGAAGGATGCAGAGAAATTTCCATAATAGTTAAGCAAAAACAACCAATTCTCAAGAAGTGACTCTTCATTAATAGAACATTAAATATTTTTCGTTTGCCTAGCTTTAGGAAGATGCCAACTTCAGAAATCTATCCTAGTCTACATGCCTCCTCATGAAAGAAAGTCCTAACCTACCAAATTTTCAATATGCAATAAGGGACACATCTACAAGAACTCATAATCACAAAGAATTTCTCAATGCAAACAAATATCATTCCATATGCTTGCCCTTATTTTCAATCACTACTAACTTGAAAACACTTAGTTGGAGATCCAGAAGGACTATTTCAAGATGGTAATGTAGGCTCGAGAAAGGGTAGGATGAGCATTAGGGACAAAAGTGACTATACCCTCTTCGAACTCTACATTACATTCTAACCAAAACAAACTTTGATCATTGGCCACTCTATTTATTCCTAGTTCACACATGTGCCTACTTTTTATTCACTTTAGTTCACTCATCTTTTGAAAGCATTATCTTTGCATTTCTTTCCTTATTGTACTCACATGCTTTTCCTTCTTTTCCTACTTCTTTTCTTTTTCTATCATTGGTTTTCTTTTAGGCTTTTATTTACAAGACCATGGCCTTGATCACCTATTCTAAGTTTCACCACAACCCCAACTTAGGATTTTAACCTTAAGTTTCCAATTTTAAGTTCAAGGAGCTATGGCTCGCGAGAGCGATAACTTTTAAATTGTTATATTCTCGTAACATGATTGCCAAAGAAAGGTTTATAGGCTCAAAATGGGTGACTAAGGATATCATTCATACATGGTAGGATTTTTAAGCTAAAGTGACTTTCAATAATCACAAAGGTGGCCTATGATCACTTCTTCAACATTGGATAATTAAGATTAGCTTTGAAATCCCAATGGGGCAAGTTCTAGATGACACTAGTGAGCATAAGAATCATTCGACTAATGCTCACTACACCTGGTATGCAGAATATTATAAAAGGATCAATTGCATTTCCTACTCAATAACAAAACAAGTCATTTATCACATTACTACTAACTAAAGAATTTAGAGTCATAAAAAAAGGGAAAACATTGTTAAAAAACCATTCAATTCCATGCCTTTGATCTTTACAAATATTTTTTTTTCGGGGGAGGGGAGGGTTGCTCATCTTATACTTCTCCATGCAAGATTAACTATCACTAGCACCAATCAAGTATTTATTTCATATTTGGGAACAAATAAGGGCAAGACTTATGGATACTCAGGCTTTACCATAGTTGTGATATCAATCCCAATTTGTAATTCAACGGGTACTCAGACTTCCCCTGCATCTTTGAATCCAATATCTCAACTTGAAAATTTCTCCTAAAGAATGTCATCACTCAATCTATCATAGGGAAAGACTCATCAAACATCAATATCAAAAGGAAAATAAAAAGCAACAATGATTAATCCACCAAACATAGGCACCTTCAAGATACCTAATATTACAACCTAAATCATCAAAATATCCATAGAAAATAAAAATCAAATTATCCAAATAAAAGGTAAAATATTCGAGTAATCATCCAAATAATATAGATGCAAGAATCAATTATGAAATAAATATGAAGACAGATAATCCCAACTAAAGAGCTTATAGTGTCCTTATTGCATATCCTGAAAGCATGAAAAGATTTTAAGAGGCTCCCTAAAACCACATCAAGTGTTAGTATCACTATCTATCTCCTTATCAACACCATCAAACTCTAGCTCATCATCTTCTCACCACCTGGTTGAAATCTCATCATAAGCATTAATCTAGGGAAGGGAGGTCTTACTCTGGGCATCAGGACATTCCACAATCCCTTTACCCCTTTCCTCATACGAGTGAATAACTTGTCTCTCCTTTACTCCCTTCTCTGCATCTTATCATGATAATCACACATCTCTCGATATAATTGTACCAAAGATGAGAAATCTCGCTCAAGTCTAGATATGGTGGCCCAATGTACATTCTATCTTATAGGAACCTCTCATAATCACTGTGGGTGACATAGGAGTGGCGAGTGGTAGAATACTCACTCTTATCTTGAGGTAATTTATACACCAATTCCTTTACTGTTTATATCTGACTTATGAGCTCCTCAAATTGTCCCTCTTAGGATAGCCTACAAGCATCAAGATCATCATCCACTAACTTACCCAAATCAATTTTCCTCTTTTAGATCTTTGAAGTTGTGCCCTTACAATGCATATTCAATGGGTAAACAGGTGTCTTTGGGGATATCCATTTGTCCCTTGGGTATTCCCCAAACTCAGCAATATTACATATCTATGTGATCAGTGAAGGAAATATAAGCTTGGGGCAGCCTTTATTCTTGAAATATCTGATTTTCAAAATCATAAAGTGACTAACATTCAAAGGAATGTTATCCATGATAAAAGGTACCATTTAGGCTTGTATAATTAGGATATGTATTATGTTGATGGTCAGAGAGACATGGCTACAGATGATGGTCAACCAAATTCGAGCCTCAAACGTGAACTCATTCAATGCTATCCCTATATTTGTAAAATCCCAATGTACTTCTCTTCCTGGGCATAATAAGCAGCCAACCATCTTCTAAGAGCACAGTCAATTACCTCGTATTTTTTCATATCAGCATTCGGCAGCCCATACACTTTATTGATTTATTTAGCCCCAAAATAAACTTCTTTGGCCTGAGTCTTCATAACTGGGTTGGATATTTTCACTACACTAAGATTTGCATAAAATTCTCTAACCTATTGTTCATTGGCCCAGGATGAATTTGAGGAAAAGCATCTCCACCATGTCGCCTCCAATCTCCCTTAGAAAGTTGAGAGCTTCTCATGCACTTTTTCTAGAGATATTCCCTACTCAGGGAGAAACTTAATCCTAGATGGGTTCTCATAGTAGATAGTTTAACACTCATAGGAGAGAAAGCTGATTTAATCATATTCTTCCATCTTCAACTTTAAAGACCTGAAAACCACACAAAGCAATAACCATTAAGATCATCATGTGAAAACAATGTTATGTGACACAGATAAGATAAATAAATGGTACATAGGTCTTATTTAGGATTAAAATAAGAATTTAGAATTTTGGACAGGTTTGTCAGACATGCCTCAATCATGCAATTGCAATCTAGAGAGTTGAAATTATAGGAACTAAGGTTGTCGTATTATGTTTGATTAAGATCAAAAATGCCAATTTCTCTACCAATTTGTTTTCATAAAAGGGTAAATAACCCTAATAACATGAAACATAATTCATACATGCTCAGTTATGCCCTCTAATTCATAAGAATCTAATAAGAAGTTCCTTTGGGGATTTTACCCAACACTTGGTGTGAAACTATATTTTATACTAATTTTGACAATTTTGGGTCCTCAAGACTTCCCAAATTATGCGCACATCAGAAACATCAGTCATCACACCAAATAATATCAATTTGACACTAATTAGGTAAACAATCACAAACTTAGTCCATGGCCCTAAACATGCTTCTAAGGCCCACAATTAAGCATAAAAAAAGAGATAAAAATTACATATCAGGTGGTTGGATGTAAATAACAATAATTAGAACTTTAAACCCGATTACAATAAGGAAAATTTGAAATTTTTGGGGTTATTTGAAGAGAATTTTGTGGAGGAACCGGTTTAGAAATAGTTCTTTTTTATAACCCCCAGGTTTGCGATCGGGTAAGCTAATACAGTTACAATTATGTGGTGATCGTTATCATAGTAATCTTACATGATAGAGGTACCCAATGATATATTGGGTAAACATGATTCTCTAGGTCACGATCATAATCTGAATATGGCAATTGCGATACTCTCGATGCTGGTTTAGTTCCTCTATTTTTCACTTATTTTACCTCCAAAAAAATTCCACTTCACCTATCATATTTGACTTTCTCAAACGCACCTTTAGAGTGAATATTTCATGGATTAATCAAAAACAAACACAAAACTATTCTAACAATAAAAATTCAAGGATACAGGAGAAATTAATGGCAATGATGGGTTGCCCCCCATCTAGCACTTGATTTATCATCGCAGTATGATGTTTAATTGTATTCAACTTGAATCATTTTTTGTTTTGGCCACTGCATCATAAGGCAAGCCTCCTTTTGGCCTAGCATTGATTTGCATTGAGATTTGGCCGACTTGTACTTCTGATTTCTTGATTCAGGCCAAGTGGGAGGTCACAGATTAACATAGTTGTGTGAAGTCTCTTTTTATTTCTCAAACTATTTTATCAGTCCTTTTAACATGCATTAAAATTCTAGCTAAGACATCCTCACATTTGAATTTTTTGGGGTCAATGGAGCTTGATTCCTTGTCCTTGAGTCTGTCATAAGGAGGGATATATCGATCATAGCCCCTCTCTTTGCCTATCCATTCTCAATCATGATCATAGTTTATATCCCTCTAATCTCTCTCTCGATCATGATATTTTCAACTTTGATTCCTTTCTTACCTTTGATTGGCAAGGTGAGAACCCCCAAATTATTTGACAAAAATCTAATCTATGCATCAAGTTTTTCCCTTTTTCATCATCGTAGGACCTAGGGATATTGGAGTCTGTGACACTAACCACCTTAGGAGGTTAAACATCCTGGGTTTTGACCCTTAAAAAATTTCTTGGAACTCCATTCTCCAAACCCAATATGACTCATGGGTACGAGTTGTATGTTAGGGTATAAGTGGTATAGTTATGTTGTATGCTGACAAGTGTTAGTTGGGAGGTGGTTTGGGAAACTTAAATTGGTATGACTTAGGGGTATGATTCATAAGCCTTGGTACGATTCATTTGACAGACTCGTATAGTAGGCAGTGTTTGATCTTCCTAGTATTTTATTCTGCCAGGGATACAGGTTATGGGTATGGATTATATGTTGTGGTTATGACATGGTTGGATAAATCATATACTGTACAGTGTTTGATCCAAGGGTTGAGGCTTTGAAATAAGTGGTGGATACTGATTGTATAGGAGGGTATGACTCGTATGGGTCAGTTGTATCCCTGTGATGGGTTTTTAAAGAGATTTAAGTAGGGGTATTCTGGACATTTCCCTACTTATCCTAACTAGGACCCACAAATTCTAATATACTTAGGAGGTTATTTAACCTATTATTCTATTCATTAATATGTAGAAACTATTCCAAAACATCTTATAATTCTCTCAAGAGCTTTTAGGGCAAGCAGGCTAGGGTTTTATCTTACAGATTGCTTTGGGGCTTACTTTGGTGATTTTTTTCCATTAATTCTTTGGTATAAGCAATGATTCTCTTCCCTCGTAGTAATGTCAACTAAAGACATGGTTTATATGATTGATTTCATGGTTTTGCTATTACATTATTTTTGTTTTCAACTACAATTTGGGGGTTTTGATATCAAATGCTTGGTTATGATTTACTATGGTTTTAATTGTGCTTTATTATGTATTAATGGTGGAATTAGACAATTGGATTGCATGTTAATGGTTTATAGTCTTTGTAATTGGTTTTAGTTATATTATGCCCCCAAGCTGTTTGATAAAATACTTATAAAGATATGTTCATTGCATTGACTTTTTTTAATGGAACTCTGGTATGTCTTAAACTAGATAAAGGATTTATGCATGGTTTAAATGGTTTGAAAAGGATAAGGACTAAATGGTTATGCTTATGGAGAACATAAAAGTCTACCAAGTGGATTTAATATGGAAATTAGAAGGGCACTTAAGGTCCCCTTAACTTAAATGGTTTGGCTATGGATATTACTAGCAAAACTGTAGTGGTATCATAATACTACTAATATTGGCCTTGGTTAATAAATATTAAATAATATGAGGGGTCTTTAATGACCATGTATGAGTTTTACATTTATAATAGAGGAATGTATTAGTACTCCTATAGGATATTTCCTGGTCATACAGTTATACGTACTAGGGCCCTTTCAGCAGGGGAGCTGAACCTATATGGCTCATGGGTGGTTAGGACCGCAAAGATACACAGCCCAGGTAAAGGTTTTAAATGTATGCTAAAGCCTGTTCCCTTTATCGACACTTATATATGTATGGTTGTATGCATTATGGATGGTTTCACTTAATTTTATAATTAGAATTATTTTATCCTTATCTTGAGATTCATGGTAGCAGTCATTCATTAACCCCGTCTACTAGTAGTTGCATACCCATGCTATCCAGGAATCAACCATTCTTTTCCACCTATTTAGGACATAGATTCAGTATCAGTATTTGGATTAAAGTGGTAAGCTTTCATCCTTCAGAAGGCATCATTTCATATGATGGATTTGTTTAGACACTTTTCTTTTATTTTGGATATTGGTTTTGGCCATGGTTGGGGGCATGTCCCAACTATATTTGTTTACTCTTTCAAATAACTTCAGGGAGTTGGTATGGGCAGGACTGGTAGAGGTATCATTCTTAGCATTGGTATTTATATTGAGGTTGGCATCATCGGACATGATTTCTCACTATTCCATCATATTACATTTTGGGATTGATTTTCATATTATGTTTTGGTATTCCCTTTAGTTTAAGGTCTATGGTTTGGTTTGGTATGGTTGGGCAGTTGTTGTGGTATGGTTAGACTTGGTTAGGTCGATCATGTTGTGACCCTATCCTAGAGTCTTAATAAGAATAATGGCACTATCTTGTTATATATTCAAAATTCAGCCTATCTAAGGTTGGATATAGATGGTTGGGTTAGGTAACAAGGGGTGGTCCCCAATCCTTGTTGGACTTTAGATTTCCATTACAATAGGGCTCAGGGTTAGGTTGTGTCAAGTTGGTATTAGAGCCTAGGTTCATGGTTAACTTGGAAGTCCATAAAGCCATGTCGAGTAGAATCTCTTTTGGGGGTGTGAAGTGCGCCACACTCATAAGAGAGAGGCAGAAAGACATTTAGGAATGTTTCACTTTCTTGGTATTCTATCTTCAATCTTAAATTATCAATATTGGAATCTTCTCCAATCCTTGTTTGTTCATCTTTAAGATTATGCCTCCTAGATCTTGAACACAAGAAAATTCTTCCAACCAATCTAGGGATAATGCTAAAGGGGTACATCCTACATCTAGAATACATCTTCGATCTCATGGTCCTATTCTTGATAGTACTAGAGTTCTTTCTATTTTGGCTAGTTCTCTTCAGATCCCTCAGGGCAACATGACTAATGCTAAATTTCATTAGTATATTCATCCCATTGCCCAACTGGTTACTGCTCAAGCTGAGCAGGGTGTGATTGGTGCTTTATATGCTGAAGCCATAAGGGTTGGCCAATTTATAAAGATGGGTCCTCCAAATTTTACTGGAGTGAAGGTGGAGGAGGATCCACAAGGCTTCTTATTTGAGATGGAAAAGATTTTTAGGGTGATGTAGGCTACTAATGTAGAGGGGGTTAACTTTGCAGCTTATCAGCTCAAAGATATTGCTTAACAGTGGTTTGAGAAGTGGGACAGTGATAGAGGTAATATAAAATAAGATGGGTTGTGGGGAGGCCTTTTCTAATGCCTTCATGGATTGGTTCTTTCCTCAAGAATTGAGGAAAGCTATGATGGAGAAGTTTGTGAACCTCAGGCTGGGAAGGATGTCAGTAAAGGAATATGCTTTGAAGTTCCATCAGCTATCAAGGTATTCTTCTGACTTGGTGGCTGATATAAAATCAAGAATAAGGAATTTTACTTCTGGGTTAAATAGAGATTTAATTCTAGAGTGCAAGACTACCTTGGTAATTAAAGATATATTCGTCTTGTGGTTTACTGATCATATGCAGTAGGTAGAGGATAAAAAGAGAAAGCAGGAAAAATTTAAGGATAGGTAGGGAAAGAGGAGAGGGTTTTATAATCAAGAAGGTGCTCAGTCTAAGGGTGGTAAAGTTGGTGGCAAGTGGCAAAAAAAAGAAGTTGGGGAGTTTGGGCTCCTTTTTTGCTAGTACTCCTATCAGTCAGGAGACAGGTGTCATCAGGGTGGTGATAACTCTCAGGCATAGGTTGCCCAATATCAAGCGAGCAAGGGTCAGTCATTTTGTTTTGTTTCCTCCTTGTCGATTTTGTGGTCATCCTCACCGGGGTTATTATGAGGAAGGAAGGGATAAGTGCTTCAAGTGTGTCTAAGTAGGCCATCGACTCAGGGATTGTTCAGTTAATAAGGTTGCTATGGGGGAGAATAAGATTCTTATGATTTTATCTTCTGAACCTACACCTGGGGAGGTGGCATCTGATTTTGTTACTGCTCCTATTTCTAATGTTATTCAAAACATATTGTATGATTCAGCATCCCAATGGGAATCTGAGGCATCGCCTGATGTCGTTACTGCTAAGTTATAGTTTTTCTCTCGTGATATATACTATTTTCTTAATTCGGGGTCTACTCTTTCTTATGTGACTCCATATGTGGTTGTGTCTTTTGGTTTTGATCTGGAAGTTATCTCGAATCCTTTTTAAGTTTCTACCCTAATAGGTGACTTCGTTATTGCTAAGAGAGTCGATAGGGAGGTGTGGTATCTAATTAGTCTCAAGCAGACCTTGGTAGATCTATATAAGTTAGATATATTATATTTTGATATAATTCTTGGTATAGATTGGTTACATTCTTGTTATGCATTCGTAGATTGTCGGACCCGTAGGGTTATCTTTAAGTTTCCTGGTGAACTGGTTATAGAATAGGAAGGTTGTTCCTTAGCTCCTAGGGTGTTTATTTCTTATCTTAGAGCTTAGAGGTTATTCGCTAAGGGTTGTCTTTATCAATTGGTCTGAGTTAAAGATTCTAACTCGAAATGTCCTTCTTTGTCTTCAGTCCCTGTGGTTAATGAATTTCCAGAGGTCTTTTCGGATGATGTTACTGGTGTTCCTTTGGATGGGGAAATAGATTTTGGTATTGATTTTCTTTTAGACACTCGTCCAAGTTCTATTCATCCATATAGAATGGCTCCTACTGAGTTGAGGAAACTCAAGGATCAACGTAAGGATCTTTTGGAAAAGGGGTTTATTCATCCTAGTGCTTCTCCATGGGGTGCACCGGTGTTGTTTGTGCGTAAGAAGTATGGTTCCCTTTGGATGTGTATTGACTACAGGAAGTTGAACAAGGTAATGGTCAAGAACAAGCATTCTCTTCCTCAGATAGATGACTTGTTTGACCAATTATAGAGTGTCAAATTCTTCTCTAAGATAGATCTTCGATCTTGGTACCATCATCTTCAGATTAGGGAGGTAGATATTCCTAATATAGCTTTCTGCACATGGTATGGGCATTTTGAGTTTTTGGTGATGTCATTTGGGTTGACTAATTCTTCGGTAGAATTTATGGACTTGATGAACAGAGTGTTCAAGTAGTATTTAGATCTCTTCATCATTATATTTATTGATGACATTCTAGTTTATTCAAAGAGTGAGGTGGATCATGCTAATCATCTATGTGTGGTGTTTCAAACCTTAAAGGAACAACAGTTGTATGCTAAGTTCTCTAGGTATGAGTTCTAGTTGAATGCAGTGACTTTCTTGGGCCATATTATTTCTAGTGAAGGGATAATAGTGGATCCGCAGAAGGTTATTATGGTGAAGATGTGGCCTAGGTACATGACTTCATTCAACATTCGGAGCTTCTTGGGTTTAACCGAGTATTATAGGTGGTTTTTTGAAAGCTTTTATTTGATAGATGCTCCTTTGACTAAGTTGACTTACAAGAAGGTTAAGTTTTCTTGGTCGGATGCTTGTGAAGGGAGTTTTGACAAGTTGAAAGATAAGTTGACTTTGGCTCCAATACTGACCTTTCTAGAAGGCAATGATGGGCTTGTTGTTTATTATGATGCATCTCGGGTAGGGCTTGGTTGTGTTTTAAAGCAACATGAGAAGGTGACTGACTATGATTCCAGGCAATTGAAGGTACATGATAGAAATTATCCTACTCATGATTTAGAGTAGTTGGCAGTTGTATTTGCTGTGAAAATATGGCGGCATTATTTGTATGGTGTTCATGTCGATATCTTTTCTGATCATAAGAGTCTTCAGTACATTTTCACTTAGAAAAAGCTAAATCTCAGGCAGGGGAGATGGCTTGAGCTTCTCAAGGATTATAATATGAGTCTTCTTACCACCTAGGTAAGGCTAATGTGGTTGTTGATACACTTAGTAGGTTATCCATGGGAAGTTTGACTCACGTGGAGGAAGGCAAGTGGGAAATGGTGAAGGATATTCACCTTTTGGCTAATCATGAAGTTCAAGTATCCACATTTGTTTGCTGCTCTTTGGATTCGAGCGGAAGCTATATGTCTTAAACACATCTTTATTTTCTAAGTTTGTTAAAGAAAAGATTAACATCTTTGCCTCTTTGTTTTCAAACTTTGTTGAAGGGATGTTTGATAATACAAATGACTCTGTGTGTGGTTACCCCTACCTTTTCCGGTATTTAGGGATGAATGTTCGTAGTAGGGGAGATTAAAATATCCTGGGTTTTGAACCTTAGGAAAATTCCTAGAAATCTATTCTCTAAACCCAATACGACTCATGTGTACGAGCCATATGCAGGGGTACGAATGGTATGGTCTTGTCGTATGCTAACCAGTGTTATTTGGTGGGATAATTTTGGCTACAGTAATGGGTATGACTTAGGGGTATGAGTCATAAGTCTTGGTACGAGTTATATTAAGGACTTGTATGGTAGTGTTTTATCCTCCTGGTATTTCATTCTGCCAGGGATATGAGATATGCTATAGATCGTATGCTGCAGTTATGACTTGGTAAGATGAGTTATATAATGGACAGTGTTAGATCCAAGGGTTGAGGTGTGGATACGAGTAGTGGATACCAATCATATAGAAGGGTACAACTAGTATGGGTGAAGCGTATTCCTGTTATGGGTTTTTAAATAGATTTAAGTAGGGTATTCTATACATTTACCTACTTATCCTAACTCGGACCCACGATTTCTAATACACTTAGGAGGTTATTTACCCTATTATTCTATTCATTAATACTTAGAAACTATTCCAAAACATCTCATAATTCTCTCAAGAGCTTTTGGGGCAAGAAATCTAGGGTTTCATCTTACAGATTTCTTTAGGGCTTGGTTTGATGATTCTTTTCCATCAATTAATCAGTATAAGGCGTGATTCTCTTCCCTCAATGTAATTTCAACTATCTTCCCTCAATGTAATTTCAACTAAAGTCATGGTTTATATGATTGATTTCATGGTTTTGCTATTTCATGATTTTGGTTTTCAACTATTATTTGGGGTTTTTGATATTAAATGCTTGGTTATGATTTCCTATGGTTTTAATTACTCTTTATTATTCATTAATGGTGGATTTGGACAATTGGATTGGATGATAATGGTTTAACAGACTTTGGAATTGGTTTTGGTTAGATTATTCACCCAAGGTGTTTGGTAAAATGCTTATAAAGATATGTTCATTGCATTAACTTCTTTTAATGGAACTCTTGCATGTCTTAAACTGGATAAAGGATTTATGTATAATTTAAATGGTTTGAAAATCCTAAAGGCTAAATTTTTAAACTTGTGGAGAACATAGAAGTCTCCCAAGTGGATTTAATATGGAAATTGGAAGGGCATCTAAGGTCCCCTTAACCTAAATGGTTTGGCTATGGATATTACTTGTAAGTAATGGGGTTGTATGACGATACCACTAATATTAGCCTTTCTTATAAATGGTAAATGGATTTTCTGTACATGGTTTTAATTGGGCATTAATGGTTGGGTGTGTAGCTCAGCCGTGGAAGGTGGGGATCCCGGGGGGTCTAAAACCAAAAACTCATATTTGCCGATATGAGGGGTCTTCGATGACCATGTGAGAGTGTCATGTTTATAATGGAGGGATATATTATTCATCACATGGTATATTACCTGGTTATATAGATACACGCACTAGGGCCTTTTCAGTAAGGAAAGCTTAACCCATATGGCTTATGGGTGGTTAGGACGGCAAAGCTACATAGCCCAGGTAAAGGTTTTAAATGCGTTTTAAAATTGGCTCCCTTTCCTGGCATTTATATATGTATGGTTGTATGTATTATGGATGGCTTAACTCGGTTTTATGAATGGCATTATTTTATCCTTATATTGAGATTCTTGCTAGCGATCATTCTCTTACCCTATCTACTTGCAGTTGTATACCCACTCTATGCTAGAATCGGCCATTTAACTCCTCCTATTTAGCACGCAAATTTGGTATCAGCATTTGGATTGAAGTGGTAAGCTTTCATCTTTTTGGAAGACATCATTTCATGTAATGGATTTGTTTACACACTTTTCTTTTATTTTAGATATTGGTTTTGGATATGGTTTGGGGAATGTCCAAATTGGATTTGTTTACTCTTTCAGATAGAGGCTTTGTGGTACTTATGGGGGTTAGTATGGGTGGGATCGGTAGAGGTGTCAACCTTAGCATTGGTATTGATATTCAGGTTGGCATTATCAAACATGATTTCTCACTGTTCTGACAATTATATTTTGGGATTGATTTGCATATTATGTTTTGGCGTTTCCTATTCTTTATGGTCTATGCTTTGGTTTGTATGGTTGGGTGGTTGTGGTGTTATGGTTGGACTTGGTTGGGTCGGTCACGGTTGTGACCTTATCCCAGAGTCTTAATGAGAACAATGATGTTATCTTATTATTTTTTGGAAATTTAGCCTATCTAAGGCTGGATACCGGTGGTTGGGTTGGCTAACAAGGGGATGTCCCCGGTCCTAGTTGGACTTGGGATGCCTATTAGGACAAGGCCCGGGGTCGGATCGTGTTAGGAGGGGCATCCATCACATGGTCAGTATTAAGGTCGAGTTAGATCATTACTTCGGCCATATTTTCATCCAACTTTTCATCCTTCTTTTTTTGTTATTTATTCACAAAAGATGCCACGGGGGGGCCGTTTCCACCTCGATATCCCTTGTGTGCCATCCCCTATTTTGTTTTGTTACTTGATCAAGCAAAGTTCACACAACCCCATAAGACAACTTAATAAGAAACCTATCGGATGCATTATCCACCACTGTTTTGTCTAGTTAGTCAAATGCCCTATACAAAATTTGAAGAAGGATCTTCTATGGGACTTCACAATTAGGGAATTGCATCAACTTATCATTAAAGTGTAGCACAGTTTGTACAATAGTTTACCATTGAGTTGGTGGAAGTTAGTGACTTCATCTCTGAGTTGTAACATTCGAGGTGGAGGAAAATATAGATCCAAGAAAGATTCTGTAATCTCGGCCCATGAGGTGATAGATCTTACGGGAATGACCTCAACCGTAACACTACTTCTCCCATCAAAGAGAACAGGAAAAGTCACAATTGAATTGAGTCTTGAATAATGTAGGCTATATCAAAGGTTAAGCACATATCAATGAAGTTTTTTAAGTGGAGGTTTGTATATTCATGGACTTGGCCTCCGAATAATCCCTTCATTTGAAGCAAATAAAGCATCACACTAGTCACGTGGAATACTGCATTCCCTTACGTTTGTGGGATACGAATGGCACTAGCTCTCCCCTCATCTCCAAGTTGATCCATATATTCTACCCCATCAAACAAATTGGCATTTCTACCATCTTAGCTCATGTTATCGTGTAGGATATGGTATTCCCCTAAGAAAACAAAAACAACAAACAATGTAAACAGAACGCTACGACTAACCCAAGTTCACTAACAAAACTGCAATCATGAAAACTATGTTTCACTCCCCGGTAATAATGCTATTTCTGATAACTCTCAACTTACACTAAAAAATATGGTGCAGGGTAGATATTGTCCATATATACCCAACATAAGTCGGGTTCGAATCCTCTAGGAGTGCAAACTTATCTTTCAAATCTTACGTTTATTAAGAGTTAACCATGTGTTAACCCATAATGTAACAATTAAACAATACATGAAAATAAATTGGGGATTGATTTTGAATTTTGTTAACACAATCACAAATTACACTAATACAAGATCAAACAATGTATAGGTATTACCAAATTGAGAGAAAGATTGGGGTTATGTTGTCCTAGGTGGTGTTCATGCTTGGGTAATCAACAGTTAGTCCAAGTTTTAGCTAAGAGTTTTAGGTAGGCTAGATTTAGGATCTTAGTGTTATCCTTTATATAAAAAACTAAATTTCACTCATGGATTCTTTCAAACACCTCATAAGCATGCCAAGTTTACCAATCCATTACCTCAAACTAGCATCCTTATTTCTAAGATGATGCATATGAAAATACCTAACTCAAATAACACTATTTTTTCTAAGGTGATGCTATGAAAGAATCTAATTAAAGTTCTTATTCACAATTACTCCTCACCCATATCCTTCTTTCAAGTATGATATGGGATCCAAGACAATTGGAGTTTTCAGTCTCAATTCTCAATTCAAACATAGAGTAAGAGCAAAACCCATAACAATTAACTAATTATTTGGACTAACAATCAACACCCATACATTATTCACCACCTAATCAAACATAACCCCAAGATATAAGTTTATTTACTCATGAAATTAAAGAGAAGAGATATGCCCAAATTGGTATGCAATTCATTTATCATAAGCAAACTAAGCATAAATCCAAACTTCAATTTCACTTTACAACCAAATCTCTCTTGGAATAATACCAATAATTGTTTTTCCACTCAATATACAGTGTTTTTCTCTCTAAAACTATAAAATTCTATTTGGAACACATTGAGGGTTTAATCTTTTATATCTTGGGACTCAATTTTGTGAAATTCCAATTTTGTCCTTAAAATCATCCTGTCCCATCACGATCGCACTCTCTCAACTGCGGACATGACTCTATAATTGTGTGGATTCATAGTGTAATTTCCACCCTTTGATTCATTGATTAATTGTGATCGTGACCCTTATCTCTTAGAACTTAACTTTAGCCTTTGTCAATATTTATTTTATTTCCCTTTTTTTCAATCTGTATCTAAATTCTTTTTCATCATGCTTACCAGTAGGATCACAAACACCAAAATTTAGTGTATTTTACATAGAACTAGTCTCATATATTGAATCATTTCATAATAATATACAAGAAATTAGATGTAAATAATTGGAAAATTTGCCACTCATTGGTGATTATGGGTAGAATACATTGAATTAGCCTAATTTATGAGCTCGAGCACTGGAAGTGTGACATGATCCTTAAGGTGAAACACATTTATACTTCTAGAAGCCTATTACCCTTGGTTGCTACCATGTTAGGCATAGCTGAGGCTAATAACCCTTTGTATTAGTTATAACACTACTTGATGGATTATAATGGTTTTCCAGATTATGATACGGTTATGTCAGATATGTATTATTGGACCCAAGTCTGTGATTATGGTTTTAGTTGAATTTTGAAAAGTGATTTATCCTTGTAAAGGATGTGGTAATAGTCTATAGGTTTTCTAATGCTTATAATTATATTATTTAGATAATAGTGATGGCATGCACAGATTTGGTACATTCATGATCACTAAAAAAGTAAATATTATGATTCCAATGAAAAATATGGTCTTATTTTCCTAAAAAGGGTTTGATCAAACTTTTCACTTTTAAAATGGATTCTTTCATAATGGGAATCGTACATTGTTAATGAATAATTTATGAGTTTTCAAGACTAATAATGATGTTTTAGAGATTTGACCAGGATACATTTTGGTCCATCAGTTTACAACTACAATTTATCTTGGTTGAAGAGATTCCAACCCTTTCCTATACTCTTATGATTATTTAGCCTCAAAACTTCCTCAGGGAAATAAAATTTTAAATTTACATGGCCTTTTAGCTAAGGTTTTTAGACCCTACATATATATACACACACACAAAAACAACATAATACCTAGTGTATTTCCATAAAGTGTGGGGTTTATGGAGGGTAAAATGTATGCAGTCCATACTACTACTTTAGATTAAGTAGAGAGGTTGTTTCCCATAGGCCCTCGGTTCTTTTTTATAAACCCTTGGCTCATATATAAATATATATATATATATATATATATATTATTGGATAGAGTAGTTTGATGTTGATGATGGTTGTTGGAAATTATGGATCGGGCCGTAGTTTGTGTATATGGGTACTCCTAAACCCCCTATGGGCTCCTTCATTCATGATCCATCAAGCCAGAGAAGAGTGGTTGCCATAGGTCTGTAGAAGAAGGTGAATAAACTAGGTTACATTATGGTACTTGATTCAGTTATAGTAGTATGGATTATACTTGCATATGCATTGCCTATCACTAGTATGCACCTATATATATCATCCTTAAGGGGGTTGCATAGTTATAGGTGATGAGTATTGCTTGTGGTGTGTTGTATGTGTTGATTGGACCTTTTGGGTTATGGGGCCCAATTTAGGTATTGTTTCTCTGGGCTAGCTGATTACTACATTATCTTATTATTATGGTTAGTTCGTGACAGGTTTATTACTGTGTTTGTACTAAGATTTGAGGTATGATTCTAATTTCTTTCACTTATAATTATTTTATTATGCATAATTACCTCATGCTTAGATGTATGAATTGGAGAACCTGATTTTGTGAGCTCTAGTTTGTACTATGATTAGGAGGCCTTAAGATACTGGTATAACTTCTTTAGGTTGTACCTTTTGGTTAGGCTTCTTTATATATATACATATATCAGGATATTTATCTGTTGTACCAGACTAATTATCTGTTGCATTAGAACGTTTATCTACCTATGGTATTAATATTTATATAATAAACCCAACTTAGGATAAGAAGTCCCACATTGTCAAAACATAGAAGGGATTCTGGGAATATAAGTAAGCAAGCCTTACTCCCTAGTGACGCATTTTAAAGCTGTGCTGGTCTAGACCTAAAGCAAACAATATCACTAGTGGTTTGGTCCATTAAAGGGGTCTCTCCAACCTTAATGGTTCAAGATGCCCATCACAACTAGGTCCTCAGCACGGTTCATGACAAAAATAGTATCAGAGCCGCTCTTGTGTCATCCCTATCGATGTGGGATAAAGTTTAAATAGATTTTAGGAAAATCCTAGTAAAGCAGGGAAAACCCTAGTCTTGAGTCTAGGCAAATCCCATTTGATAGGTCAAACCTCAACAAGGATGCTGAGTCCATAAGGGGGTGCATGTGACAACCGCAACTAAGGATAAAGAGTTTCACATCAGCAAAACATAGAAGGCATGATGGGTATATAAGTAAGAAAGCCTTACTCCTTAGTGATGCATTTTAAAGCAGTGCAGGCCTGGACCCAAACTAGACAATATCACTAGTGGTTAGGGCCATTACAAGGGTCTTTCAGGCCTTGAACGTTCGGGATGCCTATTACAGCCCGGTCCTCAGCTTGGGTCTTGATAATATACCTATCTCTTCCTTTATTCATTTTGTATATCTATTCCTTGGTCTTATATACTACTATATCCTCCTTCTTTTCTTTATTCATATATTGGCTAGTGATATACGATATAGTGCTTAGGTCCCTGAGTATGGTAAAAATAGGATAATTTATCATTATTGCCTCCTTACCTTTACTATGTTAGTTTCTTGGATATTTGTGTATAGTTTACATTCCTTCTTACATTTTATTTATACTTTTCTTATCTTTGGAGCTAAGTTGGCAATTGCCTACTGAGTAACACGCGTTTGGTGCTCATACTAAACTTCTTCCTCATAGAGATCATAGGATGGATTCTTGACATTATTATTTGTGCCGTGTGGTGCAGCTATCCCTCTTTTGTATTAGACTAGTCTTTATATTATATTCATATATAGGTTGTATCAGTATATTTATTTGATACTTTGTATTTGTAGTCTGATTATATTAGAAGCTCTTGTACTAATTCTAGTAGGTTTGTGGACTATATTATATATATTAATCTTTTATTACATCTATTCTGCATTCTTCTTTCATTTCTCTTAGTAGTTTTAACGAGAAGCTTTAGGCAATGGGTTGGCTTATCTACTAGTGGGTTATAGTAGATGCCATCATGGCCTAAGAAATTGGATCATGACAAATTGGCATCAAAGCCCAGGTTAAATTTGTGTTACTAAAAGAGCTAAGTGTCCAATAGAGTCTTGAGGATTAGTGCAGAGACTTCCGTAAACTATCTTCGGGAGGCTATAAGACATTCTTAGGAAATCCTATTCTTCATGCCTGATTATGTGTCCGTATTAATATGATCCTTAAGTAAATTCTTTGAATATATTTTGTCCCATATAGATGATGTGAGGTTATAGATAGATACAAACGAAACTTCACCACGTATTTTGAGGGTTTTAGTAAGCATGAGACCAAGAAGTTAGGGATAGATATCAAAGATCTTTAGTGCCAAGAGGAAGATTTGGGGCTATCCCAGGTTTTGTAGGGTTTGTGACTGCTTAATTCTTTTGAGATTAACTATTAGGAATCCTAAGTATTTTTGTCAGTATCTCACTACCAGGGATGACATTCAATTGTTCGAGCCGTTCTCAGGCTGGAGTTGGGTTTACTGGTGTTCAACAGGGTTCTTTGTTGGTTTTAGACTGTGAGATTAGGTTTCTTGAGTGGGTCATACATATTACTATGCTATATCCTTCAGAGCATAATTTGGTGCATGGATTTATTAGATGATTAGTATTACCTTTCAATTTTGCATTAGAGCACTTAATAGTAGTTAGATCGTCTATCTCCCAAGTTTTTAATCATGTAAAGTCCATAGAGAGAGAATGTAGTAGAACTTTTAGAGGTGGCAGTAAGTGGCCATCTGATCACTATTGTGCAATTGGTACTCCATCCGGGCATATGGATCATTTTAGCAAAGTTCAGCTTTGCTTACAGCCTAATGGTTCTACACAAGTACTTTTGACTATGGGTGTCTCTCTATTTAGTAGTGGTGATCACAGCAAGCAGAGTTCTTATTAGATCTTGCATAGTATTCAATATGGGTCTTCAAGCCATGGCGGTCATTCTCGATCAGGAGAAGAAGCATCTTTATGTATTCCAAGAAGTTTTTTTAGTTATGGTAATATTGGTCATTTATCTAGAGAATATCCCAAACACGATTTGGTTATTTAGACTTGATTAGTGTATATTCCTCACTAGCCTAGAGTCCCTGATGTATGTTATGATTGTGAGGAGGATAGTCATTTCAGTAGAAAGTCCCTTCCACATTAGTTGGTCAGCCAGTTGGGGTCATCTCATATTTTTTCCTAGGTTAGGACTTCAGGGGGTTGCTATGACTATAGAGAGATTGGTCAATGGTTTAGAGAATGTTCCCACAAGGGATTATTAGTCACTCATCTCATCTATGTCAGTCTCGTAATGTTATCGTGCCTTAAGTTAGAGGTAGTGTGGTTAGATCCTCGAATGATGATTCGGACTCTCAGTCCAAGTTTGGACTTGCTAAGATTAAGACTCCCTCGGGCACGTCAGGCATATGACTCTGAATTCCACTATGATAGTTTTGCTTTTATTTCCTACCTTTGCCTTTTCATTTATATTTATTTGGGTTCTTATACCCATTAATGATTATATGCCTTAGTAGATCTATATTAGTTGTTGGGTGCGTTAATATAGAGTTCAGGATTATATGACTAACCCCGCAGATTATTTCTGTTAGTTGTGGATGGAGTAGATCAATATTGATATGCCTCTATGGGTGTAGCATTTGGGTTTGATTCCTATTTACCTTGGCATATTGACCTTCTTACGGCCCTAGAGTTGTGCTTTCTATTGATTTTGATTTATGGTACCAGTTATTCCTTATATTGATGTTTAAATTGTTGTTTCTATTATTCTAATTATTTAATGGTAATCGATCATCACTTGGAACATGATTAGGCCAGTATTATCTAATTAGAATTTCCTTCTTTGTGATTCTTGTTCATTGGCTTGGGCAGCTAGCTTTATTGGATGATTTCTCTCTTGTAGCAAGGTGAGGTTGGTCATTTTCTTATTCTATTGGCTAAGATGGATCGAATGTGGAGTAGATTATAGCAATGAAGGTAGTTTGATCTTCCATGGTTCTGTTATGGTTCCAGAGTTGGTGATTGGGTTGTTTAACCTATTTATGAGGTTGGCTAATATGGGGTCCGTTCTTTTGATTTGACTAGTCCATCGCCCGATAGTTATCTTGATGTTGATTTCGAGTGGTCTTGGACTTTTCTTTCAGATTTTTTGGATTAGCATCAGTGTGGAGTTTGGATACTCTATTCTAGCCTCGATATGATTCTTGTTCTAGTAGAGTAAAAGAGTTAGAGATAGGTAATATTTCCTATGATCGTTTCCCAAGTCAGTAAATTAGATAGTCACTGCTACAATGTGAGTATTAGGTTGATCAGTTCCTGACTAAGGCTGCATTTCTATAAGTTGCTAGAGTATTGGGTATTGCTAGTGCGAGTTGTGGCTTTGTTGATTTCTCGAGCATGTTTTGATTGTTCATGACCACAAGCTGATGTCACACCCCTTTTTTAACCAAGAAGATTGATTTTATAATATGAAAAGTGCTTAATTATTAAGTGACAAAATGAAAATAGTTTGTTCCGAAAAGAACTTTTAACAATCAAAATTCAGAGTCGCCACTTGGCATAATCAGGTGTGCCAAGTCACCTTTGGACATCCTTTGCAAAACAATTTTTTGACTCTTTTAAAACTGATCCACGAATAAAGATTCCGATTAAGGAATTCTGTTGACCGAGGGGAAGGTGTTAGGAAACCCTCGGTCCCGTGGTTCGACCACGGTCAGTTCATGGATTATATCGGCTAGAACGACACTATGAAATGTATAAACCAACCAAAACACACAACGACAAAATCAAACAGCCAAACAGTCAAAACCAAAAAATAGTGTCTAGTCCAATTTATTACAAACCAAAATAAAAATACTAAAATGAAAACCTAAACTATTTTAATTACCCTAAATATGCTTTACCCGATGCCTCGAGCCTTGATCACAAACCTTCTTTGCATCATGTTCAACAATATCTAATGTTTATTGCGAATTAAACCACAACTACAAATGAATCAACATGAACCCATTATCTTTACCATTATTCAATTTTGAAATTCTATCACCAAAATCTAACTTAATCACAAATCAACTACATGATTAACATGCTTCAACATTGAATTAATAATTCAATAACAACGAGTGAAATTGCCTCAACCGTGAAAATTTGATAAACCTAAACACACTATCATAATTATATTATCAATCACTATGAATCGGATAAATCACAACATCAGCACGTCATATTAAGATAAAACAAGGTAAAAGATAGATTTGAAGGATTGGACCTCAATTAAAGCCATTAATATGCCAAGCTACACCATTAGCATACAGAATCGCATTCGAAAACTACAATTCAAAACTCAATGGAAAAATCCCAACGTCGGTAAAACCCACTCTGTCCACAACAGCTCTTACTCTTGCTAATTCAATCCAAAAACACAAGAACAAGAGAGACTCATACTAAATTTCTACGCACTAGATCTGGCGAGGATTGGAGTTGGTCCTCCAACGGGATCGATAGATAACTGCTTGGTTTTACATGGTGTTACTGGTTTTTGGTTTTTTCCATGGAGGGTTTGAGTGGTTTGTTATTGATGGTGTTTTTTGGTGGTTTGACCTGATCGATCAGCTCCACTGAAGGTCATTTTTCGGTGGTATGTGAGCTATTATTTCTAGTAAAATTTCATCAGGAAATTAGAATGTAAATTGTTGTTTCTCTCCCTTTCTCTCTATTTTTCTCTCTACTTTTTACCTCTCTCTTACCCTTCTCAATTCTAATTATGGTGGTGTGTCTACATATATGGTGAGGTGAGTGTGTTTGTCTGGCTGTGAATAAAAAATGTAGCAGTATATATGTAATCTCTGAGAGTGAATATGTATGAGGTGTATTGTTTTTTCTATTAGTGGTGGACCCAATTCTTTTATGGTGGAGGGTGAAAATATGATTAATGAGGGTGTAGGGCACGTGGGATAAGTTGGTTAGGGTAGGTGATGTGTCAAGTTTCTCTAAGGTGAGATAATGTGAAGAATATTGGGGTGGATATTTTGTTATGAATTGGTTAATTTTGTTCTTTTGTGGAAAATTTATCTCCCAAATTAGGGTTTATGGTAAGGTGAGGTAAAATGGATAAATTGACTTTTGAAGGAACAAAATTATATGTCTACATCATGCCCCTCTTTTGATATAAACAGAAGGTGTTTTCAGACAAAGAAGTAGACTACGAAACAAAGTTTCGACCCGGCCATTATTCAAATGGGAGAAACAGAAGGCGGAGCGTAACAAAGCCTTGATTTAAGACATCCTACCTATCCCAAGTTATGTGGAAGTCAAGTCACATATAGTTTCAAGGTTGACAAAGAAATATACTAAATTGGAGAGTTGAGTGAGGCCCTATTGATGTTTCGGTCCGCGGCCCTGTCATTACATCAAAAATGAATTACAAGTTAAAAATAAAACTAACATTACAAAAATCCTATCCATGCAGCTTCTCTTAACTCTTGATTTAAGTGTTCAATGCTTTCAAAAGTGATGAATGATCTGATCTTATTTGGATTGAACTTGAGAATAATTCTTTCTCCATACATTTGGTGTTGGAGATGAACTCAAAAATTGACCTTGTTCTGTCGGTGAAACTTCTGCATTCGAACCTGAATTTGAAAATCTTCACCCTATTCTTCAGGTGGGCTCCTGACTTACAATTTCTTCACCTTTTTGTTTGAGTTTTGATTTCTTCACGTTGTTGCTCCTGACTTAAAATTTCATCACCCTATTCTCCAGGCGGGCTCCTGACTTTCAATTTCATCACCCTATCCTCCAGGCGGGCTCCTCATTTTTAATTCTATCACCCTGTTCTTCATGCGGGCTCCTGAAATTACATCAAAACTAGAAAAAAAATTATCCCAAACAAAGGTTATGATAAAGAGAGATCTCACTTTTTCAAAAATAAAGTCTCATTTTTCAAGAGTGTCCTAAAATGATGTTTCCAATAACATAAATTAAATTTTTGCCCCAGTTTATCATCAAAAAACTTTTGTGGGTGCCAAACCCAATCATAATTACTTGAAAAATGCATAATGCAATGGTGACTAGAGACTGATTAATAAATGAATCTTTTATAGATAAGGAGGCGTGTCTTCTAGGAATTACATGGAAGGACTCAACTCGAAAGTGCATCTTCTAGGAATCAAGGCTTATGTTAGGGAGTGCGTCACCCCACAAATGAAACTTGAATACCCAACATGGAATTGTGTCTCCAAAGGAACAAGTGGAATAACTCGACTAAAAAGTGCATTTTTTAGTATTTAAGGCTTAAGTTAGGAAATGAACCACCTAATAAGCAAAAACTTAATTACCCAACAGGGAAGTGTGTCTCCTAAGGGTCAAGTGGAATGACTCGACTTGAAAATGCATTTTCTAGGAATCAAGGCTTAAGTTAGAAAGTGAACCACCTAACTAAAAAACCTTGAATACCAACACGGAAGTGTGTGTCCTAAGGGTCAGGTGGAATTACTCGACTAGAAAGTGGGTCTTGGTGACCCTAAATGATAGTAATGATGTGTTGAATCAAGGCATATGGCCTATTGAAATGATCAATGGTTAAATAGTTTTGTAAAGGTCAAATGTGTATCTATTAAATTAGCCTAGTGGACATGAATAAGTCATGATAATGTCTAAATTGATATGAATACTTATAGATTCTTGGTTAAGTCCTTATGGCTATATATTGAGTTATAATAATTGGTAATGCTTGGAAATGGTTATTATGAACCTTGTTAAGCTTGTAAAGGGTTAGCTTATGACTTAAATGGGGCAATGGCCCTTTTTGTATGAATGTTTATTAGTTGGTATTATATGGTGTGGTTAGCCATGTAATTTTTTAAACTATGACCATGTTGGTTTGATGGCTAAGAAGAGGTATTTAATTCCTTAAACTTGAACTTGAAAAGTGTATGGGACCAAGTGTGGTAAAAATATGATATGATGTTTCTAATGACATCTGAATGATTGTTGGTATGGGTCTTGATGACCATGAATGAAATTGCATTGTGTTATGAACTAAGGCCTTGGGCCTAACCATGTGATCAATGTCCATAGGTGCCGGTAGAGATCATGTGATGGTCTATGGTATTGATGTGTAGCCTTAATGTCTTGAATGACTTGAGATGTGTTGAGTTCCTATGTGATGAATTTAAGGGGTGCTGGTATTTGTGTAGAGACGTGGTTATTTTTGGTCCAAGTCCGCTTACCATATAAGGCGTGTTGGTTCGTAGTCTAAGTTCGCTTACCATACAAAGTGTGTTGGTTCATGGTCCACATCCACTTAGCATATAAGGTGTGATGGTTTGTGGTCCAAGTTTACTTACCATATAAGGTGTGACAATTTGTGGCTCAAGTTCACTTACCATATAAGGTGTGACGGTTTATGGTCCAAGTTCACTTACCATATAAGGTGTGACGATTTGTGGTCCAAGTCCAATTACCATATAAGGTGTGATGATTTATGGTCCAAGTCTGGTTACCATAAAGGTGCGATGGTTTGTGACCTAAGTCTGCTTACCACGTAAGGTGTGTCGATTTTGGGTTTTCCACTTGGCATAATCTGGTGTGCCAAGTAACCTTTGGAAATCCTTTTCAAAACAATTCTTTAGACTCTTTTAAAACTGATCCACGAACAAAGATTCCAATTAAGGAACTCTGTTGATCGAGGGGAAGGTCTTAGGCTCCCCTTGGTCCCGTGTTTCAACCATAGTCGTTTCATGGAGTATATCGGCTAATACGACACTATGGATGTATAAACCAACCAAAACACACAACAACAAAAAACAAACAACCAGACAATCAAAACAAAAAAATAGTTTCTAGTCCAATTTATTACAAACCAAAATAGAAATACTGAAATGAAAACCTAAACTATTCTAATTACCCCAACTATGCTTTACCCGATGCCTTGGGCCTTGATCACGGACCTTCTTTGCATACATGATACTTTGGGGCATTCCCTGGGGAATAAATACAATGTTCCCCGGGGCATTCCTTAGCTAAATGAGTACAAATGATCCAAATGTGATAAATAAACTGTTCAAAAAATATTTCAAAGATTTACCAAATCACAATTCCTAAATTTACCTAATCAACCTATCGTTTGCCTACCCACTTGACGGCCTAATAATGATACTTTTGTGTTCAACAACATCTAATGTTTATTGTGAATTAAACCACAACTACCAATGAATCAACATGAACCCATTATATTTACCATTATTCAATTTTCAAATTCTTTCCCCAAAATCCAACTTAATCCTAAATCAACTACGTGATTAACATGCTTTAACATAGAACTAATAATTTAATAACAAAGAGTTAAATTGCCTCACCCACGATAGTTAGATAAACTCAAACACACTATCAAAACTATATCATCAATCATCACAAATTATGAAAATCAAGACATCAACACGACATATTAAAATAAATAGGGTAAAATATAGAGTCAAAGTATTGGATCTAAATTAAAGCCCTTAATCTGCTAAGCTACACCATTAGCATACAGAATTGCATTTGGAAACCACGATTCGAACCTCAGCGAACAAACCCCAACATAGGGAAAACCCACTTTGTCTACACCAGCTTCTACTCTTGCTCATTTAATCGAAAAAACACAAAAAATAAGAGACTCCCTTACTAAATTTCTATGCACCAGATCTGAAGAGGGATATAGCTGGACCTCCAATAGGATCGATGGAAAATAGCTCAATTTTAGGATGTGGTCACTAGTTTTGGCTTTTTTCTCGTGGTGAGTTTGAGTGGTTTGGGATTAATGGTGTTTTCTGGTGGTTTGAACTAATTGATTATATTTGATGAAGGTCGTTTTTCAGTGGTATATAAGCCATTTTTTCTAGTAAAATTTCACCCAGAAATTTGAGCACAAACTGTTGTTTCTCTCCCTTTCTCTCTATTATTCTCTCTACTTTTTACCTCTCTCTTGCCATTCTTAATTTTTGCTATGGTTGTGTGTATGTATATGGTGAGGTAAGTATGTCTGTATAGCCGTGAATGAAAAATAAAGCAGTATGTATGCAAAATCTGAGAGTGAATATGTATGAGGTATATTGTTTTTTTATTATTAGTAGGCCCTATTCTGTTATGGAAAGGGAAAATATGATTAAGATGGGTGTAGGGCATGTGGAATGAGTTGGTTAGGGTGGTTGATGTGTCAAGTTTCTATCGAGTGAGATAATGTGAAGAATATTAGGGTGGATATTTTGTTATGAATTGGTTAATTTTGTTGTTTTGTAGAAAAATTATCTCCCAAATTAGGATGTATGGTAAGGTGAGGTAAAATGGATAAAATCTACTTTTGGAGGGATAAAATTACATTTCTACAGCTGATATAGAGTTGATTTTATGTGGTTTTATTCGGTGATTTATCCTTTATTGTGATTTTGGTCTTCAGCTATGTTTTGGTTTTGGTTCTGACACAATTCAGTAAGGTTATGTCTAATTTAGCTAGTATTGTCCTTTGAGTATTTGGCCTTATTTCAAACTTGTTTGCTAAATTTTGAACTTGACACCTTAGAATAATGATTTAGAGTTTATAATGAATTCGGAGTATGGATGCTTACAAATCTTTAGGTTTGGTTTGGTAGTGGAGATTGAGTGGTTCAGCATTGGTGTCGAGATATTTGTTTGGAGTAGAAGCTTGGGTGCAACCTTCATTTCCAGACTTTTCTCGGATGGGATTTTATCTATAGATTGGCTAATCCTACTCCTTGTCTACCTATTCGGTCTTCTTTAGTTCAAATGGATTGTGATTGATAGGTGTTTAGATGATAGATCATTGGCATGGTATTGGTTCCTTTTGCTTTGACCTCAATTTTTAATTTTCATTAGCAATTTTTGATGATCTATTCAGCAAGAGTAGTATGCTCGATTTGAATTTAACATGGTTTTTTCCTTAGTTGGGGAGGCATCCTTGAGCAGATTATTTGGTGTTGAGTGTTTATGTTTTGAGCTCCTGGCTATAATATTTAAGGGTCATCCAAACCAGTTGTAGCATCAATATATTACAAATCTTAGTTATCTCTATTTGTATGCCCAAGTAGTGCCTTATGGGCTTATTCTCATATTTGCCATAACAGATTTTCAATGGATTGGCTTTATATCTTTGAGATAAGTGTGATGGAGTTGAACGGATAGGACTCAATTGGCTTTCTTCTTTTTTTAGAGTGGATAGTAGGTTTGTCAAGACAAAAAAAAAAGATATATGTAGATATTAGAGCTAGTTGCTTAAGTCATGCCTTGTGTTGCCTTTAGCTTGGATGAGTTTTCACTTGGTTGTGCTAGTATCAATGTGTTGTAGTTTGGATTTGTGTACATTAGCCTTCCTCGATTCATTTGAATGCTAGTTAATGATTGAGGTTGAGTTTTGGTTGTTAGGAAGTGAAGTAAGGAAATTGGTTGAAAAAGAAAGGCTTGTAGCAAAATCTCTTGGAAGTGATATCCCTTCTTAGAGGTTATTTGGGGAGTCGTGCTCAGAGCATCCAGACCTAGTACCTCGTCTATTTAAGTTTTCATGCTTTTTTTTATCCTTTGAATTTTGCAAATAAAAGTTCTTTTAGTAGTGGATATTGTAATGAACCTCAAGGTGTTTTCTCAATTTACGTTCATTTTCCATATTTTGAGCCTTCCCATAGTGAATGTGGGTCATTTATGACTTGCCAAAATTACTGGTTTTGTTATCAGACAGTTGTTTGGATTTGAGGCTCATTTACCTATTCTGGAGCTTTTGGATCTCAGACCAAAACTCTTAGTCGATGACCTCGAATTAGAATTCAGATTGCACCACCAGCTCTGGAAAGTCGACTATAGGCTAGGGGGACCCTTGGTTCAGGTATTAAGGCCTCCAGACTTGTTTTGGGCTATTGGACAAATTATGTGAAAAATAAAACTATAAGTGTGGACCCTACACTTAATCGAAATGATATTGTACAAAAGATTTTTTGGTAATGAATTTCATGACCTTTGAGGGACCTCATGAAAGATTCAATTTTGCATTTAATTTATGGGCCTTGCAGACTCGTTCTTGAACCAAATATAAATCCGACCCTTAATATAAAATATGGGTCTTATTTTACTCATATTGATGTGTAGATTATGATTCTTATAGCGTGTCGGCTCTTTGAGATCGTGGAGCAAATGCAGATAATTTGTAGGTGATTCAAGGATTTGCAGTTAGTCATGTAAGAAGTCTTCTTCTACTCTTATTTATGAGATAATTCATTTATCAATTGCATGTTATATATGGAAGTTAGGTTGTGATTATGGGTAGAGCACCATGACTTACCCTGGTTTATGAGTTTGGGGTCTAGAAGGGTGAACCAACCCTTAAGGTTAAATACATGTTATGCTTCTAGAATCCTATTACCCTAGGGTACTAGTGTGTTTGGCATACTCGAGGCTAATAACCCGTACTATAAGTTTGCTACATTACTCGATGGAATGTGATTGTTTCTCTAATTATGATATGGTTATGTCGTCTATGTATTATTGGGACTAAAGTTGTGATTATGGTATTAGTTGAATTTCGGGATATGATTTGCCCTTGCAAAGGATGCGGTCGTAGTCTATAAACGTTTTGATGCTTATAATTATTTTGTTTGGATAATGGTGATTGGATGCATAGATTCGGTACATTCATGCTCACTAAAACAGTAAATGTACGATTCCGACTAAAAGTGTGGTTTTATTTTTGTTTTCCTAAAGGGGGATTTGTTCCCACTTTTCACTTTTAAAATGGATTCTTTCATAATGTGAATCATACCATATTAATGAATAATTTATGATATTTCAAGACTAATAATTATGTTTTAGAGATTTAACCAAGAGATTTTGGTTCGCCATTTTACTACTACTATTGTAATGACCCTTTGGGTTGTTTTCCATATTTTTGCTTTTTTTTTCATTAGATCTTCTCTACAGTTTGCCTAAGTCATTTATAAAATGCTGGAACTGACAGCTCGATACCAGGCAATTCATTTGATTTTTAGAGCCAATTTCTTATTTTGAAGTCTTTGTTATTTCCAATTAGCCACTTGGCAAAAGCTTCAGTCAAATGACCTCGAATACAAATTCTAACTATTCCAGCAGCTCTGGAATACCGATTTAAATCTAGGTGGACTCTTGGTTTGGGTCCTAAGGCACCTGGGCTTATTTCAACCTATTGGTCAAAAAGTTATGAAAATGGAAATTAGATGTGGGACCCATATTTTGTTAAAACTACCTTGGATGGAAATTTTGACTGGGCCATCGAGTTTGGAATGTCAAATTTGGTATGGTTACATAGTTTGTTTATGTATACAGGATTCCAGATGAATCTCAAGGTCTTGGCGAAGACTTTTCCAAGTATGGGTTGTAACTGGTGCACCCACGATCGCGGTCCATGGATTGCGATAGCGATCTAGCGGCACCAGCAAGTCCCACGATCGAAACACTTTTAGTCACAAATGCAACTCCTTGGGCAAAACATCAATGTTGCAATCGCTATAGGGGAATGTAAATATAGCAACTTCTGCCCCTGATGCAATATATAGGGATCACAATATCAAAACCTAAGCATCTGGTGTGAGTATAAATAGACCATTTTTCCATGATTTTTACCATTCTTCAATAATTCCAAGAGAGCTAAAACCCTAATTAGAGAGACAGCTTAAAATTGGAGCTTGTGGGAGATTTGGGAGTTTGTCTAACACTTATTTATGCGATTATCCTCCAACTTGTGGTAAGATTTCACCTTTTCTCTTAGTAGAAATTTCTATTTCTTTTTCAAAATTCCAAAACCTTGGGGGCTTAATTTATCCCCAAATTATCTCGGAATTCACCCATTTTTTAGGGTAATGATTCCTTGAGCATGTGGGAACATTGGGTTGGTTTCAAAAATGCAATTTTTTGTAAATAACACCCGCATAGGATGTTGATGTAATTTTTGGATCTGAAGCACAATAGTGGAATATGAGTATCATTATTCTCATATTAATGAGTAGAATGTGACTTTTATAGCTTGGCATCTTGAGAAAGCTTATCAAAAAGGAAAAACGGTGATTTAGCGGATCTTGTGAGCTTTCTTCAGCATTCAGGTATGCTAGTTTTTACCCCTTGATAGATTAAGCTACTTCATAGTATTTATGATAATGTTTTAGATTTGGGATGGGTTTTAGGTGTTGATGGGATAAATTGAAATACTTGGAATTAGTTGGATCATTTAGGCTATATTGGATATTGTGTTTGGCATAATTAGCCTAGTTAGTTATACCTTAGGTAAAGTTGACCTTGTAGGCTTATGCTTAGGAAGTGATTTAGTTACTAAACAAATGAGAAGGTTACCTTGGTCACTTGAGTTTAGGATGAAACTTACCTAAATTGCTAATACTAGGTGGAATGGATTTAGTTTCTCTAGATTAAGAGGAATTGCTATCCTAGGGCTAGTTGTATCTTGTTCAACTTCTAATAGTGGATTTAGATACCTTATCCTAGTACGGGGTAGACATTTCTTGGTAAATAATTAGAATGTAGAAGTGGGCTCTTCGACCCCCCTTAGGCCAAGAATTGTGATAGTTATTGAAGACCCTTTATACGCTTGTGTATATCTAGGGAGATGGTTATTTTGGTGATATTTAGGCACGTTTGTATTGTTGGTTTTGATGGATGACATTGAAAGTAATGTGTAACTAGTATTCTATGAATAAGTTATTGATTAAACTTATGTTGTCGATGAGCTTTAGAGTATGCTATCATTTTGGCTATTGATTGGGCTACCGAATATACTTTTGAATAAGCCCTTGATTATAATATTTTTAAGCCATTAATTATGCTCTTGATTGAGCCAACGAATGAGATATTAACTACGCTAGTGATCATGCTTATCGATATATTAACATTTACTCTATTGTTCATGATTGAGGTCATGCTTAATGACTATATTGGCTATTATGATATTGATTAGGCTATGAATAAGCTATAAATTAAGCCATAGATTATCTAAGATCAAGTTGTTGATAATCTATTGATTATACAAATGTCAAGCAATCTATTATGCTAATGATAAGCCATTAATGAGGCTATTGATAAGTTATTGCCTATGATTGATAGTACATACTAAATAGGTTAGAGGTCATATTTAATAACTATATTGGCGAATACATTTTGGATTATGCTAAAGAGCATGCTTATTTATTATATTAGTGATTACGCTATTGATTATGCAAAAGATCGTATTTATTTACTATATTGGCAATAATGCTATTTGTCATGGTAGAACTCACAATTTCCATTATGATTATTGATCATGTTAATATATTATGTTCATGGTTATGCTATTAAGTGCTCTATTGATTATTCCATTGGCCACATTGATTATGATATTAATTATACATATGTTCGGCAAGGCTGGAGGATGATTATGATGATATATATATATGTGTGTGTATATGTGTGTGTGTGTGACGGTAAGGCCAAAGAATGATAATGATGACATACATGTTCAGCAAGGCCGAAGGATAATTATGATGATACATATGCCCGGCAAGTCTGGAGGATGACTATGATTTATACATACAACATATATATATACATATATATATGCCCGACAAGGCCAGAGGATGGTTATGATGATATATGCATGACCGGCAAGATCAAAAGATGATTATGATGATATTTATAAACATATTATTGAATATCCTTATCGATTTGATTCTGGATATACGTATTATACTATGATGATATATCGATTATGATACGATGACATTGGGATGTGAGATCGACCTTCTACTTAAGCCAAAAATAAGGAAATAGTTATAATGTGGTATGATATAAATAGATTCTTGTGATAGCTGATTTGTTAATAAATATTGGTTAGTTGGTAAATGTTGATTAGTTGATAAATAATGACGAGTTGGTAAGTGATGATTAGCTGCTATATAAATATTAGTTAATAAGTGATGGTTAGTTAATAAAGAATGATCTATTGATACTTGGGGATTAGTTACTACATTATGGTTAGTTGATAGGTGATGATTAATTGGTGAACGATGAATATGAACAATCGATGGTTATAGTGTGCTATGACTAGGAGGAATTCCAGTTGTATTGTGAGAGTTGATAAATGATGGTGGTAGGTTACTCTATCTTGTTTGTACCTTCCAAGCTTATAGGGGCTTGGGATGGGTTATTTACTTTTCCGCACCAATTGGCGTAAAAGAGCCAATTTCTTAGTTATGATTTCTTGTATGGAAACTTTATGTTACTTTATACTATTATTCTAATTTATTTACTTGCTTGTGCACCACAATATTGTATTTACTTTTGATTTGTCTATACCTTGACTTAGTTATGTTATCTTGCATTTTATCATACTTATATCATGATTTAGATTAGCCGATCGATGATACCTACTGAGTAATCATGGTTTTGGTACTCATACTATACTTTTGTTTATTTTTTGTGCAGATTCGAGTATTAGTTGTCGTTGTTGATCGACGTTCGTGTTGTGTTGACATCCGAAGATTGGGTGAGCTCTTAGAGTCAGACTTACCTATTTCCTTCTATCCTTCTATGTTTAGTCTTTTGTTTTGAGACAAATGTTATTGACTTTTCTTGGTACTTAGGTTGTATTATTATTACTAAATGCTCTTGTACTGGCTCTACCAAGTTGTGGGATGGTATCTATGTTGACTATCTTTATCTATTTTAAATAATATAAGTTGTATTGTTGATTTTTGCCTATGTTGGGCATTTTTTCACCAAGCTAAACCATTATTTTTAGATCTAGGTTATGGTTTGGCTTTCCTACTGCCGAGATAGAGTAGGTATCATCATGACTCATAAATCGGGTTATGATAAATTGGTATTAGATCCTAGGTTACACCGGTGTTATTGGTACAAAAACAAATGTCTAGTAGAGTCTTGTGGATCGAAATGATGCCATTCGTTTCCTATCATTAGGAGGATATGGGACATTCCTAGGAATTCTTCACTTCTTCCACTCATTTAGTGCTAAGAGTATGAGTTGCTTTATAGAAGATCCCTTTGATTTCACTCTTTCACATATGGATAGGACACATGCTACCTCTATATGAGATGATGGTCTCTATACCAAGCCTAGGGATATTTTTCCTATTCGTGGACAACCCAGATATTTTGGATAGCTATGAGATATGTCCCCAACTAGGGGCTAAGATAGGGATCCTCCACCAAACCCCATTTTCGCTCTTGAGCTAAGGATTCTTCCACCTTAGCCAGCAGTAGGCCAGGGAGAAGCCTAGGCTTCACTAGGGTTTATTTCTCCTTCGGTACTCAGAGATGCCTTGGTTTAGCTTTTATGGCTAGTTGGTGGTGCGCCATCTAATGGTACACAATCTATGGATTTGTAGCTGTAACTCCTAGAGTCTAGGTTCCTTCTGTGCCAGTAGCTTCTTAGCCAATAGTTGGACAGTCTTCTATGTCTATCAAGAAGTCAAGATATGTTGGGTAGATTCTTAAGATTGGCTCTGCCTAGGTTTTCTGGTGCTTTGGGCGAGGATGCATATGAGTTTCTAATTGAATATGAGGATAGGCTTTATAATTTGGGATTTATTAAGACTCGTGGTGTGGATTACACCATATTTCAATTAGATTTGGTTGTTCAACATTAGTGGAGAGGTTATATGGATTATAGACCAGTTGGATCTTCTCCTTTGACATGGGATCAATTTTTTGAGATGGTCCTAGAGAAGTACATGCCTCACAACCATAGAGATCATTTGAAGGACCGGATCTCTAGATAAGAGTAGGGCTCTATGACTATTGCTGAGTATGAGGCTCATTGTCATGAGTTTGATAGGCATGCGACTTCTATTATGGATATTGAGTATGAGACAGTTCATTGCTTTGTCAGAGGGTTGAGACTTCCCCTTTGTATGTTTACTCAGAGTTTGGTTACTGTAGGTATATTTTTTGTTGAGGTTCTTGATCATGCTCAATTTATTGAGGAGATACATCATAAGTCTCATGGGTACGGTGATAAGAGGCTTAGACATTAGGGCAGTTTCTATAAGAGCGGTAGTAGTTCCAAAGTTAGAGGTAGCCATTTTTATGGTAGATATCCTCTGTATCTAACCTGCCAACTTTAGAGTCAGGCAGTGCTTTAAATTCCTGATTGAGGTTAGTCTAGTGCTAGTAATCGCCCTAAGCAGGGTAGTGGTCAGTCTCTAAGAGATGCATCTTCTGGTCATTCTAAATGTGGTAGTTATTCTGAGTTAGTGGGATCTATTGGTTCTGGTTTAGCTTTAGTGACATATTTAGTTTTGGAGCTCATGGTCAGTATTTGGGAGAATCCCCTAGTTGTAAGGCAATTATTGCTTCAGCTCAAAGTGTTCCTCCTATAATACCATCTTATCCCTCATCTAGAGGTGGTTCCAGGGTCGTAAAGGTGGTTTCTAAGATACTCAAGGAGGTTCTTAGGAAGGTAGGACAAAAGTTCGGTTAGAAGCCTAACCAGGTAGCGGGTGTGGTCAATTGTATGCAGTACCTACTAAACTTGAGGCTGGTCTTTGGATGCTTTTATTACAAGTATGATTTTGGTGTGCTATCAGTTGACCCTTGCTTTATTTGATCCGATATCCACTTATTCTTATATATCTGATTATTATGCACCACGTTTAAAGCTATCTTGGGATGTATTATCTATTCCATTACGTGTATCTACTCCCGTTGGTAATTCTTTAGTAGTGGATTGGGTTTTTAGATCATGTGTTGTGATTATTAGAGATATTTATACTCATGATGATCTTATTATTTTGGATATGGTGGATTTTGATTTGATTCTTGGAGAGGACAAGTTATCCCACTATTATGTGGTCATGGATTATTTTGTGAAGACCATTACCTTAGCCATGCCCGGTATACCCCCAGTAACATGGCATAAAGCAGTTATTCATAAGCCAATGAGGATTACTTCTTATGTTCATACTAGGAAGTTATTTTGATAGATTGCAAGTCTTATCTTGCTTATATTTGTTATACTAGTATGGAGAGTTCATCGCTTGACTCTATTTTTATATGGTATTCTCCCTGCTCGTGAGATTGAGTTTCCTATTGATCTTGCTCCTAGCACCTAACCTATTGTTATTGCACCTTACCATATGGCTCATGCCGAGCTTAAGGAGCTAAATTCTCAACTTTTAGATCTTCTTGGTAAGGGTTTTATTTTACCAAATGTGTCTCCTTGGAGAGCCCCTATGTTGTTTGAGAAGAAGAAGAATGGATTTATGCGTATGTGCATTAATTATAAGCAGCTTAATAAGGTGATGGTGAAGAATTGTTATCCTATGCATCTTATTGATGATTTTTTCAACAAACATCAAGGTTTACCAGTGTTTTCTATGATTAATTTAAGATCTGGTTACCATCAGTTGAGGATTTGGGTAGAGGATATCCTGAAGATAGTTGTTAAGACCCATTATGGTCATTATGAGTTCCTTATGATGTCTTTTGGTTGACTAATGCTGCAACCGCATTTATGGATCTTATAAATCGAGTGTTCTGGCCTTATTTGAATTTCTTTCTAATTGTGTGCATCGACAACATCCTTGTGTATTCGAGGAGTAGAGAGGAGCATGTTCAGCATTTAAGGATTGTACCCCAGACTTTGAAAGATAATGTACTTTTTATGAAGTTCTCTAAGTGTGAATTTTGGCTTGAGTCGATGACTTTCCTTGGATATATGGTGTCTAATGAAGGGATTATGGTAGACCCAGAGAAGATTGAGACTATTCGTGATTAGGATTGGCCTACATCTTTGACTGAGGTTCGTAGCATTTTTCATTTGGTCAATTGTTATAGACAATTCATCGAGGTTTTTGCTATTATTTCAACACCTATGACTAGATTAACTTGGAAGAAGGTCATTTTCGATGTTCTGAGCAGTGTGTGTAAAGTTTTGGAAAACTCAATGATTTTCTTACTTCAGCTTCTATTCTAGCTTTTCTTGTTGAGGGTGAGGGAGTCACCGCGTATTGTGATGTTTCTAGTGGTGGTCTAGGTTGTATCTTGATACAGTAGGGTCGTATTATTGCTTATGCTTTGAGACAGCATAAGGTTCACAAACGCAACTACCCCATTTATGATTTTGAGTTGGTGGTGGTAGTTCTTGTACTTAAGATTTGGAGTCATTATCTCTATGGTCTGCATTGAGAGATTTTCATCGATCATCGTAGTCTTCAGCATATTGTGACCCAGAGAGAGCTTAATTCTAGATATCAATATAAATAGAGTTCCTTAAGGATTATGAATCTCTATCTTGTATCAATCGGGTAAGGTGAATGTGGTTGCAGATGCCTTGAGTCAAAAGACAGTTAGTATGGGTAGATTGTCTTGTATTTCAGTTTCTCAGAGGCCATTGACACGAGATATTCAGTCCTTATCCAACTTGATGGTTTTCCATGATTTTTCATACCCTAGGAGGATTCTTGCTAGTGTTAAGGTGAGGTCTTCTCTTTTTAAGCAGATTCAGCATTGCCAGTTTTAGTATATTAATCTACGCTTCCTTTGTGATTAGATTTTGAACGGTAAGTGTGAGCGTATCACCATAGATTTTGAGGTTGCTTTGAGATTTTATAGTTGCATTTGTGTTTCGATGATCGATGACTTGATCCAGTTGATTCTGCATAAGTCTCACAATACTAGATATTTTATTCATCTGGGCACAGTGAAGATGTATAGAAATTTAAGACAACATTATTGGTGGAGTGGCATAAAGATAGATGTGGTAGATTTTGTAGCTCATTTCCTATGTTGTTAGAAGATAAAGGCCAAGCATCAGTGACCATATGGATTGACTTATAGGTTGCCCATCTCGAGTGGAAATGGGAGAGGATTACCATGGATTTTATTAACGTTTTGACTAGTACTTCCCTTGGTTCTGATGGTATTTGGGTCATTGTGTATCGATTGACCAAATCAATCATTCCTATTTAGATGTCTTTCAGTGCTAAGAGGTTAGCTCGTATCTATGTGCGTGAGATAATATATTTGCATTGTGTGCCAATATCTATTATTTTAGACTGGTGTTTATGTTTACTTCTAGTTTTTGAAGAGATTTTCAAGGATAATTGGGTACTCAAGGGGACCTTATCACAGCCTTTCATCCTCAGGAGGAATTGGGTACCACTAGTCTCTGATTGTATGGGAGGCTGTGATAAGTTCTTTACTTTCTGCACCAATTGGCATATGGGAGCCAATTTTCTAGTTATATTGCTTATGATTATACTTTATGATGCGCTATTTTTCCAAATTTCTTATGTATGTTTGGATGGCGATATTGGCATATGTTGATGTCTCATGTTATATTGTTACTCTAGTTTAATTACTCGTTATGTACTGTGATGATGGAGATGATTCAGGGTTTTTTCGTAAATTGACTTAGTTTATGCTATCTTGTATTTTATCAAACTTATATCATAATTTAGCTCAGTCGATCGATAATGTCTACTGAGTACCTATTGTTTTGGTACTCATACTAAACTTCTATACCTTTTTGGTGCAGATCTATGTACTAGTTGTCGTTGTTGACCGTTGTTTGTGCAGAGTTATCTTTTGGAGATAAGGTGAGCTCTTAGAGTTGGAGTCACCTATTTCCTGCTATACTTATAACTTGGTTTTTTGTATCAAGACATATGTTTGACTATTCTAAAATATTTGAGTTGTATTTCTATTTAGATGCTCTTGTACTAGCTCTATCAGGTCATGGGATTGGTATTCATGTGTTTATTGTTTTATCTATTATAACATTGTTTACGTATAACTTGTGTTCATTGAATTTATCCTATGTTGGGCATTTCCTCCCAAATTAACCCATTGTGTTTGCTCTGGGTTAGGGTTTGGCTTACCTACTGGTAGGATCTAGAAGGTCCCATTATGACTAGTAAATCGTGTATTGACAAATTAGTATCAGAGCCAGGTTTCATCGATATTGTTGGTACAAGAGCAAGTGTCTAGTAGAGTCCTGCGGATAGGAATGTTGATATCCATTTTCTATCTTTGGGAGGCTATGGGACATTCTTAGGAGTTCATCACTTCTTTCACTCATATCATTCTAAGAGTCTGAGTTTGCTTGTATAAGTATTCCATTGATTTTTCTCTTTCATAAATGGTTAGGACACGTGCTACCGCTACACGAGACCAGGGTCATGAGACCGAGCCTAGAGATTTTTCTCCAATTTTTCTATGACCTAGAGGTCGTGGACAGCCTTGTAATGTGTCCCCAGCTAGGGTCCAGAATAGGTCGCCTTCCCCAGGTCCTATTCCTGCTCCTGATCCAGAGGATATTTCACCCCAGCCAGGGGTGGGCAGGGACCAGTCCAGGCTCCACCCAGATTTATTTCTTCTTCATTACTTTAAGATGCATTGGTTTAGATTTTGGTTTTAGTTGGGGGTATGTCGTATGATGGTGCATAGTCTACAGATCATAGTGGTACTAAGGTAGAGGTATAACCTGTAGCTATGACTCACATAGTTGAGGTTTCTCCTGCACAGCGGTTTCTTAGTTGGTAGTTGCTCAACCAATAGTTGCTCAGCCTACTATGTCTTCTGAGGAGCAGAAGATGATAGGTAAATTCTTGAGACTGGATCCTCCTAGGTTTTTTGGTACACCAGGCGAGGATGTATATGAGTTTCTAATTGCTTGTGAGGATAGGCTTTATGGTTTGGGGCTTGTTGAGACTCTTGGTGTGGATTAGACCATATTTCAGTTGAACTTTTCTGATCATCATTGGTGGAAAAGTTACATGGATTCTAGACCAGCTGGATCTTCTTTCTTGTCATGGACTCAGTTCTCCGAGATGTTTTTGGAAATATATATGCCTCGCAGCCTTAGAGATAGTCTGAAGGATCAGTTCTCTAAATTGGAGTAGGGCTCCATGATAGTTGCATAGTATGAGGCTTATTTTATCGAGTTAGATAGGCATGCGACTTCTATCCTGGATACTAAGTATAAGAGAGTTTGTTACTTTGTCAGAGGGTTGAGACTCTGTCTTTGTATGTCTACTCAGTGTTTAGTGGTTTGGGTAGGTCTTTTGTTGAGGTTTTGGATCATACTAGGTAATGGTGAAGATGCACCGTGAGGGTCATAATGGTCGTGATAAGAGGCATAGGTTTCAGGGTAGATTCAGTGGGAGCCATCATAGTTCCTAACCCAGAGATGGCAGTTCTCAAAGTAGGTATGAGATCAATGCCCAAACTACACCTCCAACTGAAGGATAAAGTGTTCATTGTCAAGTAAAATGCCAAACCCACAGGGAAGACGCGTATTTGTATCTCTAGGTTGTTGATCTCAACGGGGTGAACAAAAAGTAACTGGGGGTTTGTTGTTGTAATCTCGAATAAATAGCAAATCTTAACTTTGGTTGTAATCAGTCAGAGATAAACACTAGGATTGTGTTCCCCCTGCCTTCTTAACTCAGTAAGCTTATCGTGCTTTATTGAACCAACCCAGTACCTTCCATGCATAATCTGATAAGTCATGTACCATCAAATGTCTTGTGGATTCATTGACGAATTTCATCCTTTACCTTTTGAGTCTCAGGATGCCGCACTACTAACCCTTATCCTAGATCCCAATTAACTATTACCTTTTGAGTCTCAAGTTATTAGATGATAGATAACCATCTTACATAGATGATATTGATTATCCTAGATCGGTAACTAATCTTCAAATTACTGTTCTAGTTATCTTTTCCAAGTCACTACTCTTGTGGAGTAAGTAGTGATATTCTAGGTAGTGATATTCTAGGCTGGATATTACCTTTTACAACCGCTAAGACATCTATTAAACTAAAGATAATACAATACATGAAAAGATACTGGTTTAGAATAACTTGACGTTTCCCCTACTTCGTTAATATGACAGGGTTCCTTGAACCCTAGCTAAGGATTTTAGCCACTCATGCTTATGAAACGATCAATGGAATTCATAATGAAAAGCATTAAGCAATACACAATGATCAATAAATGAAACCCAAAATCTATAACTGAATTATCAACCAATATCAAGAACAAAGTAATCCAATGATCAAATTTGAATCTTGGAATCGAATATATGTTTGTAAGTGTTAAGAGTGCGTAAGCTAACTAAAAAATGTCAAAAGGGAATTTATAGGATACAAGGAAACTCTAAAAATCAAAACTAGAATGAAAAAGGAAAATTGAGGTCAGTGGCCACATACTTAGGACACCTACGGACCGTAGGTGGTCCTAAGTAAGTGTCAGACCTCCAGCACAGCTCCTGAAACTCTCTAGACTTATACCTCTATTGCTTACTTTGTCACCTACGGACCGTTGGTGCCCTTAGTAAGTGATAGAGTCTTCTTTTTCCTTCTTATGATCCTCTATACTTCATGTTCTGATACCTACTTTAGTCACCTATGCCCGATAAGTGGCACTTTCACCCAGAAATGCCTAAGTAGCCCAAAACTTCAATTTCCATCTTTTTCTTCTGTTTCAATTTCCAAACCTGATTTCCAGCAAAACATACCCAAAACACATCATATCTTACAAGACAACTTATAAAACTTGCATATTTTTATCCTTTTAATCATCAAAGTACTATAAATCCATAGCATATCAACACCCTCAACTTAGAACGTTTGCATATCCTTGGGCAACAAAACAAAACATAATAAAAACATGATGTTTAACTAGCAGAATCCAAGCTATATAAGGCAGTCAATCATCACTTTAAGCTTAAACACATTACCCCCTCCTATATAAAGAATCCATAATCAACTATTTGTAAACAATGAAGCATAACACTATGACACAAAGGAATAAAGGTATAGCCCTTACATTAGCAACAGACAAACATGCATATATACAAGTTGCACTACCCATACAAGTAAATAGCTAGCAATACAACCCATGTTCCCTCACAGTAATGACGTCCCACACACTCATATGAAATAATACATGTCAATGCAAGGGCAGTCAAGAGACACTCATCTTAAAATGGAAGCTCTACCAATTCACATCAAATACCATAGGCTTGCCCTTATTTTCTTTACCTAAGTTTTCAAACATTTAGGTCAATATCACTATAGAACTTTATTCGACTTGTAATGTAGGCTTGAGGGGCTGGTATGGTACATATGGATATATCAAGTGACTAAGCCTCCTTGGCACAACACTAACTTTGGGGTCCACACTTTAACCTATTTCCTTTTATTCCACCCCTATTTCTTTCTTTTATTCTTTAATGCACATTCAGGTTGGTGTGGTTTCTTTTATTCTTTATTTTTTTTTCTTTTTTTCTTTTTTTCTCTTTTTCTTTTTTTCTTTTTTTTTCTTTTTTTGTTTTTTTCTTTTTCTTTTTCACATATGTTTATTTTATTTTTCTACCACTTTTAGCCTTACTATCTTTTCTCTTATTTTACCCTTCTTCATACCCATTTTACAATACACATCCCTATGATAGTCATCTCAACTTAGGTGATTTTCTTGAGTTGAGGTGTACAATATCCAGGGAGGACCAGGGCCAAAACAGGTTTATTGTAATACAAATGGGAAAGTGAAAGGTGTAACAAGAAAAATAGGTTTTAAGGCTCAAAATAGATATCAAGGGATACTATTTCACATTGGGAAAGTCATTTAGTCTAAAAGTGGACTAATATCAAAAAAGGCCTATGATCCTTTCCTAATCGACTATCCTACAACCTAAGCAAGACCAATCGGCAAGTTCTGTATTTAACATATAAAAGAAACTAAGTAGCATCTCACAGACACATGGAACAGAGTCACATCACAAGCTACTACCTATCCATTTCATGGATAAGTTATCTATGATTATTATGTCCCTAATTTAATGCCATAACAAGATCCACAATGGTCACACATATACATTCACACAGTTCTAAAATCTAAATTTTGGAGGGGTATCATTTTTCTCAAAATCAACACCAAAAAACAAGTCATCTATCTTAAATACAAAAATCTCCTAATTACACAAAAACAAACACAACACGAAATGAAACACATCACGACACAAATTTTAACCTAGAGATGCTAGTTTTGCAACTATACTACAGCCGCCAAGAAAAGAAGCACAACAACAAAAACCCACATCGTCTATTGTATATCCCACCAATAACAAAAAATTATGTATTATCCCCAGTGCATTTAAATAATACAAAGTGACAGAATTAGGACATTCTTGGGATGCACTAGCCGTCTGTGTCATGATCGTCTGCTAGTGAGGGTATATCAACTAGCATAGGCGGTGAGGGTAGAGGCATACTACTAGAAAATGTACCCTCTATTATCTTAGCATGTCTCTTCCATCAATCATTGTTGTCTTTTTTGAATCATGATTCGCCGATTTTAGGGCCTGGTCAAATAGAATGCTCGGAACCTATAGGTCTCCCTCTCAGCCTCTCTTAGTCCCAACTACGGGGACTGATCCATCATTCTCTACAAATAATTCAAAATGTCTGGACCTAGGAAAAGGTACCAGCTAATTAAATAAGGGTACAACTAGAGGGATGGCTGACATGTGGCTCTCAGTGAAAGAGTATACCTTTACTCTTAAGTACATCCACCTCCTCCCTAATATCTCCTAGATCCGATGTCTACATGTTGCTGAACTTGGCCAATACTCGACCATCAAAAAAGTTTATACGTGTATGCTACTTAGTTTGTAGTTTTGACATAGTAGCCCGATGTGCAGACTCCAATTTAGCCTTCAGTCGTCTCTAGTGTAGTTCGGACCCATGGTCAAATTTTCCTATATAAAGTTTCCACTTTGGCCTCGGCATTCTATAGCCGAGTATTGGTGACTCTCTGACTATCCACCAAGCTTTGCAAAAATTTGCATAAAAATAATATCGTGCCTGATGTAGTAGCTGAAGTGGATGGGTGATGGGGCGTTGAATATGCACCCACCGTCTCTAAAGTAGAAGCCAGGGCTGATGTAGATGTAACTGGGGTCCCCTCACCCTATGTACTCAACTCAAAGTCCTCTCTCTACTCCCTCATCTCAAACTCCATAATAATTCCAACATCACATCCTTATGTATCAATAAACTCTGTTGGAATTGATTGGCCCTCAGACTGGGACGGAGGCACAGTAGGTGCACGAGGTCTCCTAGGAAGGCATGGATGTGTCGGATCCTTTATCATCTTAGTCTATTCCACCACCGTTGCCTCTACTCTCTTATCTACACCTGTTACCTGTGAAATATTAGCCTCATCACATAACCTCGGGATAAGACATGGGAATGATAAAGTCATATCTTACCGAAAGCTCCCTCATAAAGCTCATGTTGAATGATACCTGCAAATTCAATATCGTAACCGACCATCATACTTGTATTCAGTGCATTTCTATCCCAAGTCAATAAATTATCTACAACAGTCAAACATAATCTATATCAAATAATCAACCACTAAAACTTTGTGGCAAAAGTCAGTATTACTTTCTTAATCACACCATGCCCCTTGGTCCAAAAGGTATCATCACCCAGAGGAGAAATATAATTAGCGATAAATCTCTCCATATTAACTCTCTCTCTTTTATGATTAGTATAATGCATAATATGTCTTTCTCATGCAACTCTCAATATATAATCACACTCTAATATGGACATTGGATTAATATAATTTGGACCAAAGAGAACTCGACGGATGGCCACTGCTGAAATATCTGCCATAACCCCTCTCACAAGTGTCTGCTCAAGATGGGGTTGCTCAGCATGCCTCAGAATATCCCTATATCTGATCATAGTCAGAGCTATTTTGGTGTTATATGAGGCATAGAATTCCCGCACTAATTTGGGATGTAAGAACCTAGGAGTTTGATCATCCACCCCATCTGATAACGCTTAAAGCCAGCCCACAACTATGGTTCTCTATTAAAACCAAGAAGATCTATCATTTGCACCTCATAAATGGCCCTCTTGGTCTGATCGATCTCAGTGATATTGTTTTCCTACTCAAAAATGGTCTGAAGAGCCTCCATGCACTATCTCGGGTTTACCTCATCAATGGGTTTCCCCTGAGATATGTATGGGGCCGAACGTCTGATTATGATGAGTTGGTGCTTATGTATCTTATGGTGGTACCTATTTTCTAGCTTGGTCTGTACCCTTTTCATACCTAGGTATTACAAATGACTCCTCATGTATTTCAACCTCAGCCTCTTCATATCTTATGAGCCCTCCTCAAATAGGGGGTCCTGTGTATCTAACTCTGGTGTTGTCTCCGACTCTACCTCCTCATCATCATCATCCTCATCATCATCATCATTATCACCACCCCCAATAATCTGGGGAGAGTATGGTGGTGATCTTCTAGTCAACTTCATCCCGGGCCTGTATAAGAATTGGATAGCCTCATCTGGGCCCTAGGAAGAGTAAAAGAAGGTCGTCTACCCCCACCATGATTCTCTATAAGTGGAATACCCAATTTTTACATAATAATAGCCTCAACTATAGCATGCTTCTGACCTCTAGTCACTGGCCATGTCACCCTCATTGGGTCTGCTCTGGTCTGGGCGACTAGGTATGCCTCCTCTAAGATACTGATCTCAAAAGAGTCATCCCATCATTTAGAAGGTATAGCCTTCTTCTTTGAAGCCTTGGGTTCCATGTGTACCTATAAATTCAAGTGTTAGTATCCAAAAGATATTGAGGGAGTGCCAAACTTGAATAAGAACACAAAACTCAGAAACTTTTAAATTTTCCTCAATGTTGGCAACCTTATAACTTATACTCTGTCCTATTATGTCCAATATGCACACACTTAACTAGAATCAACTTTCTCAATACAAACTAGCATTCAAAACTTTTGGTATTCCTCTACCTTTTCAAATTCAACTTCTATTTAGGGCATGATCTTAAGATTTAATTTGAGAATAATGCCCTACATTAAGTTTTTAGGCTAATTCAAGGCTCCTATATACAAAAATGATGGTTTCTACGTATTTTGCATGAAAATAAACATACCAACTTACTTATTTCATATTTAGCACAAGACAATACTATTAGGAGCTAAGAAAATTAACTTTTTATTTAAAGCACTGGAAGTGAACTATGAAAAAGTGAAGAAAAACCAAAGCTTTAACGCATACTTATTTCTTTTGGACAAGTTGTTACCAAGAAAAGTACCCTTTTAGCTTTTTCTCAAGTGTAGGGAAGTGGGATAGTTCTAATATTAAGAGAGAAGAGGGAATTTGGAGAATTTGTATATTAAAAATGGATTCTGAGGGATTAAGTAGACATGGGGGTCAGCTTAGGGTTATTATAAGGCAAGGTGGGCCCAAAATTTAAAAAAAAAAAGAGGCCCAAAACCTAGCCACTTACGGAAGACACCTATGGTTCGTATATGGTACCTACGGTCCATAGGTTTCCACCGTTGGTGGGCCATACTTTTTGGCCAAATTTCTTGCTCTCGGGACTTTATATTCTGATACTCAATGTGCTACTTATGATGTCCTAAGTGGTATTTACAACCTTATGAGTAAGTTCGTAGGTTAAAGTCCATAGATTTCCCAAAAAACTCCTCAAAATTCCATCTTTTTAGTTCATACGCAACTTACTTGGCCAAAGTGAGACTTATAACATTCATGAGTTCATTAAAAAGTCCCCTTACATAGAATATTATAAAACAAACAATTTTTTACTGCATTATAGGCCATTCCTTATTCTATTTTACCTACAAAAAAAAAGAAAAACATACGTGAACAATAAAATAGTAGGTTGCCTTCCACCCAGTGCTTGATTTAATATCACGACACGATACCCTATGTTGGTTACTCAATATTCACCAACATCCCATGGGTTTCCTCCCATGCAGTACTTGATTTGATGTCGCGACACAACATGGGTACCTTGACTACTCAGAATTCATAAAGGTACCTAAAGAAATAACCTCCAGGATCATCAATACAATAGATAACCAACACTACCCTCATGTCGTTATTCTACTTCATTGTTCGTCGGACGTTGAAGGTGACTTCTTTGTTATTGACTCTAAACTTGAGCCACCCTTTTTACATATCAACTATCACTCTACCCGTTGCCATGAATGGTGTTCCAAATATGATGGCCATATTGAAGTCAATCTCACAATTTAGAATGACAAAATCAATCGGGAAAATGAAGTTTTCAACCTTTATGAACACATCAAATAAAATGCCCATGGGTTTCTTATAACCACATAGTAGTCGCCTCTGGTGGGATCAAGCCCAACTTATTGAATACATCCAGCAACATCAAATTAATTCTGGCTCCCAAGTCATATAATGCTCTGGTGAATCTGGATGTCCCTATAGTACGTAGGATCATGAATGCACCGGGATCACCCTTTTCTGGGCCAGAGACTTAAAAGAGACTGCACTTCAGTGGTGCAATCCACCAACGTCCTTAAAACTAGATGCTCACTTGTTTGTTACCAATTCATTAAATAAACTAGCATATCATGTCATCTACTCCACGGCCTTAACGAGAGGGATGTTCAAACTCATTCTTTCGGCATCTTAATGAACTTTTGAACTTCCCTTCTTTTTGCTTCAATTTAAATCATTAAGAAAAAGGTGGGGTAATCATGGAATTTTACCCACTACGGGATCATCGACCTTTCCCTTACCTTTATCCTCACAAACACAAACATCAACACTTGTCGCCTTGTCTGACTCTATGACTAGTATCTCATGACAGCGCCCAAGCACACACGCAAGTGTACGTGGTCTACCAAGTAATATAGTGGCCTTAAAGAAAGTCGAATATCAATACCAAAGGGACTTATTGTATCATCTATTCAATCCTATTTCACAATTTAGATTAATCTAGTGCAAGCGTAACCAAAAGAGAGTTTGAAATTTTGTAAAGTAGAACGTAAAGTAAAGAGTGTGTAAAGTAAAAGACTTGAGACAATCAATAGAGTAAAGCCCAAGATTAAAGAACTTCGAATAATCATACTACGCTATTGAACTTCATTCGTTAAATCGCTTATCTTGGTTGTTGTTTCGTAGGGTTTATCACATGATCATGATCTCCCGACCTCTAAACGTATACCTCACTTGGACATCACAACTACATCGTTGAGAGAGGATGTAATAATCCAATTAAATGCTTAAATTTATCCTCCTACATGTGAACCAAGCAAATCTTCTAGGTACATCCCTATCCTAAATGCTAATTCAAATTTCTTATTTCATAAAGGAATAAGAAACTTACTTTGTTTATCCCCATATTCTATCATCCTATTCCCCCTCCCGAGATCAAAAGATAGACAATATGTATGTTCTAAGGGTCACAAATCCTCAAAATAGTTTTAAAAAAAGTATTAAAAAAATAACCAAATATGATAAGAAAATCAAACTAAATCAATTCAAAACGATAGTAGTCATGTTCTTAGCGCTAACCCCAAAAAAAGGGCATTTAGCTGCTAATAGACATAATCATAATCCAAATAGTTGAATACATAATCAAATATATTAAAAGGATAAAGTTTAAGAATAAAAAACCTAATATAAGTGTTTTACAGCCTCTTTCAATGCTCCCAGATGTCCAAAAATAAAGTACAAAGTGTTTAAGGTGTGTATTTATAGTAGGAGAACAATTGTCGGCATATAAATGGAGAGGGTGTCACCTCCTTGAGTGCACCGCTCTAGTGGAGGATGCACGGGATGTATTGTGCTACTCCAATGGGGGATGAGTGGACTCCATAGCCTGTTATGGCTGGGGTAACGTGGGCTTATAGCGTCCACACACCAGAAGTTGCTTCAGCAATTTTGTCTAAGTGTTATCGTTCATCCTTGACTTATGGTGTTATTTCTCCTTCAATTACAGCTTGTTCAACATCTATATATCACCATATTAAACTAAAAAATAATCCTACATGTTCAAACACCACGAATTAGAGCTCAACACAAAAAAAATCAAGAACAACAAGCTAAAAACTCCAGCTAAGACTAGGCTTGCGCCCGTTGATCTTTAACTTATTGTATTGACTCTTGGCTTGTTCCAATTACACTTTGAACATCATGAACAAGTTTATACACATATAATAACACTTTAATATCATTAGGAACTCATTTAAAACATTATAATCCATCACGATAGACTAGAACAACACCTAGCTCAAACTAGTAAAACTAGTTTTCTCGCCTAAACTCTAATTTATCGATTTAAGTCCAAACTATTTGAAAACACTTTTAAACATTGTAATCACATCCTTGAACACTTAAATGCTTATTTATATCATCATTAACGCATAAATCACACGAATTTTCCTCAAAACAAGGCTAAATAGTCTAGGATAACAACACTGAAGTGCATAAATATACCCAACATCACCAACCAACACTTACAGCCTTGTTCGTCCCCAAAAAACACTTAACTATAAAACATCATAAGATAAAGAAACTATACACTTTTACCACATGCAAGACACTCAAGCTAGCACTACAATGACTATGTAGAATGCTAGTCTCTACACTAAGCATGTTATGTACACAATTGAAAGCTCAAGAACACTACTCCAAAACATCCCAACCTCAGGAATTGACTCTCCAAATTGGAAAACTCATGAAAATTGCCCAATGTAGGACATCATAAAAATCACCCACATTCATAAAACATGTTCCCTCACAACAAGAGAGTTACCCATAATCACTCATATAAATACAATTCATAAAACATTGGCTATAAGAATCAAGTTACGCTCACTCTCACAAGGAATTCACAAGTTACACATAATGAACCATAGGCTTTCCCTTAGTGTAGTACTGTACTAATATTAGAATGATAAAGCTTAGGATCAAATAGGTCTTTAATGGTTTTAAAGTAGGCTAACGGATGGGTAGGAACTATTTTGGCTTAATAGTGACTATCTTCTCTAAGCGCTTTAATACATCACTTTTGATAATTGACACCAATCTCAAACAACCAAATTACACCACTTTTATTTAACCTCATCTTTTTACTTTGCCCCCATCTCATTAAGCTCACTTACGTACAATATGGTAGGGGTATTCTATGCACACTTATTCAATTTGAACAAATTTTTATTCTTTTCATTACTTAACTCCCCACCACAACACTCAATATTTTTTGAACACCAATAGCTAACACTTAGGGGCTTCAATTTCATTTTTTCCTTCTTGAATTTCAAACTCCTTACTCAGTTAATTTACACTAAAGTGCTTAGGATATTTTGGATTAAATTAAGGTCTATCAATAAAGGTGATTGGCCACATATGAGGCTACCAAAGAAAAATCTAAAGGCTCAATGGGGCTTACTAGGATAATGCACAAGGGTAGGTCATAAAGAAGGTAAAAAACAAGGCTTTCAAAGAAATGCCTATATCATCTCCAAAACCCACACTCTTTATTTCTCTTTGCTTACACACCATGCAAGTTCTAAACATCATATGTAACAAGGAATATACAACAACCTCATACGCACACAGCACATGTTCAACTTTAAGTAGGATCATCATAGACTCTTAACCAAATAATCACATAAATTCAACTTTAAGCCAACAAGCAAAAAAGTCATACTCATGATCCTAGGAGTCTTAAAAGCGGTAATTCACACAATCAAAATTCTCTTTACAACCAAAACACTTGCATCATTCAGTCAAATATAGCACCAACAAGAATGTCTCACCTATTCCTACAACAACAACAACAACAACAACAAACCCAGTGTATTCCCACCTAGTGGGGTCTGGGGGGGTAAGATGTACTCAGTCCATACCTCTACCTCTGATGAAGTAGAAAGGCTATTTCCGATAGACCCCCGGCTCAAGGCACGAGATACCACACAAACACATAGTAAAGCATAGAAGCAGATTACATAACATAAATACGGCACCCATAAGTAATATAAAATAGAGGAAAGCAGAGGAAAGCACACAGATTCATAATAAAACATGGAACACGGAACACGGAATCATAACAGGAATAAAACCCTCACCAAGTAATTCCCTACACTAGCGACCCAAACTGGCCCTAATCCTCTGCCGAAATTCGCACCCTCCAGACCTTCCTATCTAGGGTCATGTCCTCGGTGAGCTGTAACTGTTCCATGTCCCGCCTAATCACCTCACCCCAGTACTTCTTCAGCCTACCCCTACCTCGCCTAAAACCATCCAACGCTAGCCTCTCACACCTACAGACCGAGGAATCCATGCCCCTCTTCTTTACGTGTCCGAACCATCTCAATCGTGCTTCCCGCATCTTGCACTCCACTGAAGTCACACCAACCTTCTCCCGGATAGTCTCATTCCGAACTCTATCCTCTCTAGTCAGTCCACGCATCCAGCGCAACATCCGCATTTCTGCAACCTTCATTTTTTGGATGTGGGAGTTCTTAACTGGCCAACACTCCGCTCCATACAACAAGGCCGGATGGACTACCACCCTGTAGAATTTGCCTTTAAGCTTGGGCGGCACCTTCTTATCACACAGCACCCCCGATGCGAGTTTCCACTTCATCCATCCCGCCCTAATACGGTGCGAGACATCCTCGTCAATCTCACCGTTACTCTAGATCACGGACCCAAAATACTTGAACTTATCCCTCTTACATACCTCCTGTGCTTCCAGCTTCACTACTACCTCATTCTCCCGCCTCACGTCATTAAACTTGCATTCCACATACTCTGTCTTGCTTCTGCTCACCCTGAACCCTTTAGACTCAAGAGTTTGCCTCCACACCTCTAATTTGTCATTCACACCCCCTCGAGTCTCATCTATCAGAACTACATCGTCTGCAAAAAGCATACACCACGGCACCTCCCCTTGAATGCACCGCGTCAACACATCCATCACCAACGCAAACAAAAAGGGACTAAGAGTAGATCCCTGATGCAATCCTGTCAGGACAGTGAAATGCTCTGAGTCCCCTTCCGCCGTCCTCACCTGGGTTTTCGCTCCATCATACATATCTTTAATTACTCTGGTATATGCCAGCGGTACTCCACTCACCTCCAAGCATCTCCAAAGCACCTCCCTGGGGACTTTGTTGTATGCCTTCTCCAGATCGATAAACACCATGTGTAGATCCTTCCTCCTCTCCCTATACTGCTCCACCAACCTCCGTACCAGGTGGATTGCCTCCGTCGTCGAGCGGCCGGGCATAAATCCAAACTGGTTTTCCGAAATAGACACTAGGCTTAGCTAGTAGCATCTTTATACATCAAGGGTGTCCATAGATCCCACACTTAGTCTTCGCCATGATCCTTAGCTCAGGTTTTTCGGTACTCAGACTTTCTATCAAGCTGTGACTCAACAAAAACATAAACTAGTGAAGTAAAAACAAAAAAAAAACTAAAAATAAAACATACCTACTTAACTTGGGTTGCCTCCCAAGCAGTGCCTGCGGCACGACCCAACTACAACTTATCCAAATTCCTTCATCCTTTTCCTCAAACTTGAATGCCATCTTCTTATTCTATTTTTACCTCTTGAGTGTGAACTCTCAAGGTCAAAATCTTTTTCACAAATATCCATTTTATTCTTATCAATCTGCTTCATGTAGGACTTAGGTAGTTATGGTTTAGGAGGCTCAATGAAAAAGTCTGAAGAGGTCTTTTATGGAACAGGCTCCACCACCCCACACTTATCCTTTTCAATCACAATAATCATGCATAAGTCTTAATACTGGGATAGTGTGTTAAGTGATTTGTACACTTTAAAAATCACCTTTTCATCTTCCCACCTCATTGTGAGCATGCCTTCTCTCACATCTATCAAAGTTCCTCCCATAGCTAAGAATAAACATCCTAAGATGACTAGTACTCTTTTATCTGCTAGAAAATATAAAATAATAAAGTCAGCAAGAATAATAAATTTACCAACCTTTATGAGAACATCCTTTATCACTCCTTCTGGATGGGCTATGGCCCCATTTGCCAGTTGCAGTAGCACAGAGCTCGGTCTCGGCTTTCCAAAGCCCAAAGTATTGAATAAAGATAGGGGCATCAAGTTTATGTTTGCCCCCAAGTCACTGAGTTCATCGATCACCTCGCTATTGCAAATTTAAATAGAGAGAGAAAACTTCCTAGGGTTCTTAAGCTTTTTGGGCATCTTTTGAGTCACCACAAAGCTACACTCCTCAATGAGGGATACAACCTCCATATCCTATAGCTTAAATTTATTAGCAACCACATCCCTCAAGTACTTAGCATACTTGGGCATTCCTTGTAAAATATCTAAAAATAAAGTTTAATATGTTGCTTTCTGAATGTGTCAAAGAACTTCTTGAAGCATGGATCCTCCTTTTCCTTTATATAATTCTATGGGAAAGGTGGTGGTGGTATCTTCTTCACTCCTTTAACAAATTTTGTTTCTAAGTACTCAAAATTTTTCAAATTTTTAGTAACTTGGTTATTTACCTGTTTAGGACTCAAATCAGCATCTACCTTCTTAGTATTCTTTGGGGGTTCTTCATGAAGCTCTTTACCACTTCTCAAAGTAATTACCATAACTTATTTTGGATTTCTAGTATCACTTGGAAACCCACCTTAAGGCCTGGTATTTTGTGCCTATTGTATTTAACCTAGTTATACTCCAAGCTCCTTCTAATGTTCTGTTGATTATTTATACCTTCTACCAATTGTTATTGGGAAGCTAGAATTTATTTTATCATCTTCTCTAAATTTCTATTTATGGTCTGATTTACTTGAGCTTGGGGTTGCTGAAACTATTGTTGCTGGGCATTCCATATTAATTTAGTCATTGAGTCTGCCACTTTATATTATAGGCGTTCCTATATTTAGGCCTCTGAACATTGCCCACAAATATCACTGACTCAGGATTTGTAGCACACATATCTGCAGAGTGACCACTATTTTCACTCACCAAGTGCTCGTCTGCTGAATTTCATTCACTGCAGCTGTAGGCTGTGTGGCACCAAATCTTATGTTACTGAGTTGTATAATCAAATGATGTAATACCGCAATCTGGGCTGATATTGCGGTAAACTGATCCACCTCCAAAACACCTGCAACCTTTTTAGTAGCACTCCTTGAGTTTGAATGCCACTCTAGATTTACTTATGCAATCCAGTTCAATAAAGTATATAGCTCATCATACGTCATCTCCAAAGCTTGACCACCTGTAGCTAAATCTAGCAAAATTTTTGTGTTATGGTCAAATGCCTCAACAAAAGTATGAGCTAATACCTCATTGGACTGATTATGGTATGGACAGTCCCATAGAAGAGCCTTAAAACATTCCCAAGCATGATATAAATTTTTTTCTGGCTTCTATTTGAAGCACACAATCTTATTGAAAAGTCTCACAGTCTTGCTAGATGGCAAAAACTGGATGAGGAATCTCTAAGATAAGTCATCCCATGATGTGATTTAATTTTTTGGCTCGGCATTAAACCATTTCTTTGCTTTCTTTAACAGTGAGAAGGGGAATAGTGTCAGCCTCACATAATTAGTTGACACACTCATAGGGATAAATATGTCACTGATCTCTAGAAAATTTTGTAAGTGGACATGTAGATCTTCATGTGAAATCCCTGTGAACTATCCATTGATAATCAGAAGTTGCACCATATTCTGTTTGAGCTCAAAATTACCTCAAGCAGTCGGTTTCTCGAAAGGGGAGATCAAATTTATTGGAAGTGGGATTGCTACTTCTCTAACTGTCTTGTGGGTTGCTTCTTATTAAGCCATGAGTGTAGGATTTCCTTAATCTTCTTCTATTTATAGAATACGTGGAAAATGGATTGCTTCTCTTTTTCACTGATAAAACATTGCTCGGGTTCGGGACTTAGTTCAACCAATTCTCTATCCCTTGCCAGCTTACTATCCTGAAAACCTATTTTCTACAAATACAAAACCAAGACCAAGTGTAAAGCACAACAGAAAATAAAAAGCAAAACAAAAAATAAAATTGTTTCAAAATTACAAGTTTTCGGCAACGGCGCCAAAAACTTAACAACACACACGAAAGTGTACATGGTCTACCAAGTAATATAGTGGCCTTAAAGAAAGTCGAATATCGATCCCAAAGGGACTTGTTGTAACATCTATTCAATCCTAGTTCACAATTTAGATTAATCTAGTGCAAGCGTAACCAAAAGAGAGTTTGAAAGTTTGTAAAGTAGAACGCAAAGTAAAGAGTGTGTAAAGTAAAAGACTTGAGACAATCAATAGAGTAAAGCCCAGGATTAAAGCACTTTGAACAATCATACTATACTATTGAATTTTATTCCATAAATCATTTATCTTGGTTGTTGTTTCGTAGGGTTTATCGCATAATCATGGTCTCCCGACCTCTAATCGTTTACCTAACTTGGACGTTACAACTACATCATTAAGCGGGGATGTAATAATCCAATTAAGTTCTTAAAGATATACTCCTACATGTAAACCAAGAAAGGCTTCTAGTTATATCCCTGTCCTAGATGCTAATTCAAATTCCTTATTTCATAAAGGTATAAGAACCTTACTTTTTTTATCCCCATGTTATATCTTTCTATTCTCCCTCCCGAGAACACAAGGTCGACAATATGTATATTCTAAGGGTAGGGAATCCTTAACATAATTAAAAAAAGGATAAAAAAACCAAATATGATAATAAAATCAAACTAAATCAATTCTAAATGATAGTAGTTATGTTCTTGGCTCTAACCCCAGAAAGGGGGTGTTAAGCCGCAAATCGACATAATTATGATCCAAATATTGAAATCAATTATTTTAAAAAATCGAAAGTTTAAGAATAAAAACCCTAAAATAAGTGTTTTTCATCTTCCTTCAATGCTCCCAGACGTCCCAAAATAAAGTACAAAGTGTTTAAAGTGTGTATTTATAGTAGGAGAACAATTGTCGGCATGTAAATGGGGGGCGTCACCTCCTTGAGTGCACTGAACTAGTGGAGGATGAGTGGGATGTATTGCACCACTCCAATGAGGGATGTTCGGGCTCCATATCCTGCTATGACTTGGGCGATCCGGGCTAAAAGCGTTCGCACACTGGAAGTTACTTCCACAATTTTGTCTAAGTGTTATTTTCCATCCTTGACTTGTGGTGTTATTTTCCCTTAATCTCCAGCTTGTTAAATATCTATATATCAAAATATTCAACTCACCAAGAATCCTACATGATTTAAAATCACGAACAAGGGCTTAACACAATAAAACATCAAGAACAACAATCTAAAAACTCACGCTAAGACTAGGCTACGCCCATTGATCTTTAACTTATTGTATTGACTCTTGGCTTGTTACAATTAAACTTTGAACATAATGAACAATTTTTTACACATATAATCACACATTAATATAATTAGGAACTCATTTGACACATTAGAATCGATCACGATAGACAAGAACAATACCTAGCTCAGCTAGTAAAACTAGTTTTCTCGCCTAAACTCTAATTGATCAATTTAAGTCCAAACTTGTTTGGAAAAACATTTAAACATTGTAATCCCATCCTTGAACACTTAAATGAGTATTTATATCATTATTAACTTATAAAACCCACGAATTGTCCTCAAAGCAAGGCTAAATAGGCTAGGATAACAACACTAAAGTGCATAAATATACCTAATATCATCTCATGAACAATAGTACAATAATTCTTTGGCACCTCCATAGTAGGCAATGAAGTATAAATAATATACTTACCCCTCTTATGTGTTATATAAATATAGCACCTTCGACACTAAAAAGGAGGAAAATATACAAGTTTATGATGTTGTTTTGTTAGATATGATGCATTTTGGGTTTGTTTGTTGAAAATCATATTTTGGATGCTAAGTTCACGAAAAGGATGAAAAAGGTGTTTTTGGATACTTATTAGAGAAATCATGGATGTTCAGGACACTTTTTGGCTTGTTTGTGATCAAAGTATGTTCAAGAAGTGAAAAAGAGCAAAAGAGATGACTCTCGGCACTTACTAAATCAACATGTGGACCAAAAGTAGCACTTATGGACCTCAAGTGAACAAAGTAAGTGCCAGAAGTCCAAAATCTCGAGAGCTGACCGACAGGATTTTTGGGTCCTAGATCTTACTCCCACTACTTGTGCCTACCCTGTAGGCCACAAATTTTACCTGTGCCCAGGGTCAAGGCATAAGTGCAGACCATTAGTGGCCACTGACCCTGTTTTCTCCTATTGCATTCAAGCTTTGGTTTTAGGGTTTCCTCTTTTACTATATATACCCTTTATGGTTTTTTTAGTAGGAGTTACGTTCTTTTGATATTCACAGGCATATTTTGATTCCAAGATTAGAATTTGATCTTGGGATTCTCTTGTATTGAATTTGGTTCATTAATTTAGTTATGTATGTGAGATTTTCTACTTATTATTGTGATTTCATCTATGTTTTAAATTATGAATGTTATTGATTTATTCATAAGCATGAGCGGCTAGAAACCCATAGCTAGGGTTGTGGAAACCCTAGCGGATTGAAAGGTAGGAAAAGTTCTATTGTTGTTCTGAATTGATACTCATGAATGTATTAGTTTATCTTTATTATAATATCTTTATTAGTGGGTGAAAACGTTAGGACCCCACCTAGATTATTGTTTCTTACTCTAAAAGAGGAGTAATGACTAGGAAAAGATAAAGACAGTAGTAGTTTACAGTTTAATTATCGATCCATGCTACTAAGTTTTATCTTAGTAAGATGGTTAGGTTTCATCTAATAACTAGAGACTCAAAAGGTAATAGTTAGCTAGGATCAAGATAAAAGTTAGTAAGGAGACATCCTGAGACTCAAAATATGGAGGGTGAAATCCTTTTACACATCTAAAAGACCCATAGAAGCTACATAACTTATCAATTCTGTATGTAAGTATTGAGTTGGTTCAACAAAGCACAATTATCCTACAGAGTTAAGAAGCTAGGGGAATAGAATCCTAGTGTTCACTTACGAAAAATTACAATCAAAGTTGATATTTACTTTTAGTTCGATACTGATACTCAAAACCCCCCATTTCTTTTTCCAGTTCTGCCCGTTGATTACAGTAGTTGAGAGCCATGATTCCACGTATTCCCTTAGGATTAGACCCCAACCTTTGTTAGGTTAATATATTTGGCAACGACCGTATCATCTTTTGAGGGGAGGTGCAGCTTGGACGTTACCAAATTTTGGCTCCATTGTTGGGGACTACGGTGATGATTTGTGATTTAAAGTTGTTGTAGTCTTTGAGTTTTCTTTTAGTTTTTGTTCTTAGTTGGGCATACACCGGTGTATGCCTAGCACATATAATAGAGGCAATCCCTTACTCCAAGTGAATCCAAATCCAGAGAGCATCCTACAAATATATAGTATGATGGTGGAACAAAAAAGAGATGATAATCCTAAATGGGTTTGTGATATTATACCTTCCTCTCCTCCTAAAGGAGTACAGGATATTGTTGACAGATAGACTTATCAAATTTTAGCTCAATCTATGAACAAGAGAAGGGTAATAGAAGAAGCTCAATAGGTAGCCTGAAAGGCAGAGCTAACTGAGCAGAGGCAAGAAGCAAACCATCGTGCAGCACTCAATAGAAATCAAAATAGAGAGAGAGGTGATTGTGTTCAAGTAATCCCAGCATATCAGTATGTTCCAACATATATAGATGATAAAGAAGTTCTGGGATACATTGATCTGGCAGAGACTGGAGCTATTATTCCTCTTCTTTTAACCCCAGGGATCAAGTTTTCCATAAAAAGTGCAATGATCTAGATCATAAATCTAAAGGGCTTGTTTGCAGGTTTGCCTCGGATGATGTAAATTTTCACCTTGCCAATTTAATTGGAATCTACAATTCGTATACAAATCTAGGGGTGAATTAGGAAGCACTTAGACTGAGGTTGTTCCCATTCTCACTTATAGGAGAAGAATCTTTATGGTTAGGGGAACTACCATGAGGATTTGTACTACTTAGAATGAGTTATACAGGTAATTTTTGAATCGATTCTATCCTTTATACAAATATTGTAGCTTAAGGATGAGATTTATAATTTTAGGTAGCGGTAATTAGAAACTATGTACAAGGCATAGTTTAGGTTCAAGAAGAAACTGAGTATGGTGCCCAATCATCAGTTGTCAGGGATGAGCTTATTGGAGATATTTTATCGAGCCTTGACCATCTGCTCTAGAGCCATGACAGACACCATCTCTGGTGGAGCTTTATGATACTACGCTGGAAGATAGCTTCAAATATGTTATATCATATCACACTCACTAACCAAGGGTGGCAAACTTGGGAGGCTGAGAGGGGATCTAGGACATATGATATTGGTGCCTCATACTACCAAAAAGTAGCTGATAATTCGATAAAACAAGAGATTGTGTTGCTAAGAATTGATCTGGGGGTACTAGAAAAGCATCTTGTAGAAGCAAATTTGAAGACACAATAGCAGCACAGAGGTTATCTTCCAAATCTTATGAGTCAGACTTATAGGAAAAAGCAAATTATCTAGATCATCAGCTGACGGGTTTTTGAGACCAAGGGCAAGGAAACCAAGGTTAAAACTTCTATGACAAATACAGAGACCATAGTGGAGAGAAAAATAATGACTGAAGAAATAAGGATGACCACAAAGAGAAGGGGGATAAGTAAATTTCACCTGGCAGACTAGATACAAAATCAAGAATGGAAGAGATGTTGACTAAGCTGGTGAAGGGTCAAGTAAATCAGGAGATCAGCCTTAAGGTGATTAAGGTCAAAATTTTAGGTTGACCCAAAAGGTCGAATCTCATACAACTAATATCAAGTTGTTGAAACACCAGTTCAGACAGATGTTAGCAACTCTGAACCAGAGGCAGTCAAGTACCCTTTCAAGAAACACTGTGCAAAATCCAAAAAACTATGGACATGTTCTTACTATTACCACGAGGAGTGGTATTATTATTATGGATCCCCCACTACCTATTACGGAAGTTGATATTTATGAGACATCTATTGTGGAGCCAAAAAAGATCAATAAGTGGTGATAATATTATTTCTAAGGAAAAAGGTAAGGGTTCAGTTGTTGAGTAGAAAATAAGATAGATTCCGAGGCCGTCCCCATATTTTCCTCAGTGAAGAAGTAGAAAGGAGAGGAAGAAAATTTCAAGCAATTTATTGTGATGCTAAAAGAATTAAGCTTGTATATTTCTCTTCTCGAGGTGTTGGAGCAGATGCCTAGATATGTCAAGTTATGAAAAAGTTGGAAACAAAGAAGGAACAAGTGATGAATGAGGATGTTTATGTCTTGCACCACTATAGTGTTGTCACTATGAGGTCTTTGACTTAAAAAAGGAGTGACCCCGGAGCATTCACTATGCTATGTACTATTAGGTCATTCTTATTTGTTAGAGCCTTATGTGGCGTAGGTGCAAGCATTAATTTGATGTCGCTGGCTATATTCGAACAATTGGATTTGAACCCTCTGGAACTAACTTGAATGCAGTTGTTGATGGTTGACCACACGGAAAAGAAACCTATTGGCATTTTATTTGATGTGATTGTAAAAGTGGATAATTTTATATTATCAGTTAACTTTATCATTCTGGACTGTGAGGTTGACACCGAGTTTCCCATTATATTGGGGAGACCATTTATAGCTACAAGTAGAGTGATGGTTGACATGGAGAAAGGAGATCTAATATTCAGAGTCAATGGTGAGGAGGCCATATTCAACATCTAAAAATCAATGAAGCAACCTACCTACATGAGGGTGGTGCCGGTGATAGATTATATTGATGACCCTAAAGGGTACTCTTATGGGTATCTTGATGAATTTTGAGTAATCAAGATACCTGCATCGCTCCGCGATGTTAAATCAAGCGCTACATGAGAGGCAACTCATTGTCTTATTAGTGAAGTCTAAGTAACCAACAAAGCCACATCGTGACGTGACGTTAAATTAAGCGCTGAGTGGGAGGCAACCCACTATTTTAGTGTTCATATTTTTTTTTTCTTTAGTAGGTTTTATCTTATGGACTTGCCTGCAATATGGTAAGATTTCCACATTTATCGATTTCCAGGTAAGGGGACTGTGTGATTAACCTATCTAGGTCATAAGTCCCACGTGAACAAGGTACATATGGCACTAAAAGCTAAGGCAGAGATGGCTATGACCTCGAGGAGACGGAATGAGTCCCCCCAGCCTAGTGGTTTGATAGAGAAGTACCTAATGCATCAACATAAAGACACTGCCGTTGGGGTGACACGTAGAATTACTAAAGAAAATTTGTGCTAGGCTTTTTAAGTAGCTATAGCCCAACAAAAGATAAAGTTAGTACGGATATCGCCCTCACACATTTCTCCACCTAATGATAAGGGTAAGGATGAGGAGGAGATAGATTCTTAGTCTACTCCACAGGTTAAAGCTTAGGACCCCCAGTCTAAAGAGGGGTCCCAAGACTCATTTGAGGATGCTGAGTAGGAGGAATCATCAGCGGTACCATAGTTTGAGAAGGGTACCACTACACAATATAGAATTTAGAGATACCCCAATCTGGGAAGGGTACAGACCAGGCAACCCATGATGCATTAGTACAGTAAGGGCAGAGTCCTACACCCATACATACCTCAGATGCACCTCCTGAGAAGGGAAATCTATGGTGGTGTGTAGAAGGGATGTGGGAGATATTTAATATAGACAGTCATATTTGGGAGGAAGGTAGGCTTACAAGGGTTATTTATAAGTAGCACCAGATTGATATATCGGGTCTTAGTCGAGTACCACAGTTATGGGCTGCATTCAATCAATATCAGTTAGAGTGGATGACTAGCCCACTCGGTTCTCATAGCCTTGCTATGGTATGTGAGTTGTATGCATCCTACTGAGATACAATAGTCCTTTATATACAAAGAGTTACAGGCCTGGTGAAATTTGTGGAGCAGCCATAGCTTGATCATACACTAGTGAGAGGGGTCAGAGTTTAAATTTTAGCAAAAACTAGTTTTTGGGTTATTTTTGGCCCTTATTATATTACTCATCCATCTATAGCTAAGTGCAACTATAGACTGAGAGTCTTTTATGATCAACACTTCATGCCGGAGGCTGAACATAAATGGCGGAGGATTGACATGGCTCAATGGATATTTAGCTATATTTTACCTTTGGGTGATGCAACCCTATGTATTGAGGGTCATGGTGTGATCAAGAAGTACCTATTGACAACTGAGGCTAAGTTTGGGTGGTTACTTATCAGATATCAATTGTTCTGCACTGTTTTGAATAATTTGTTGACTTAGGAGGAAGTAGCCCTAGTTGCTTGTATGATGGACAGATATTCTATTGATTTTGCATCAATCCTCTAGCATAAGATCCATGATAGAGCATTTGGGGAGTTGACTAATTTGCTATTCCCCTGCATGATTCAAGGACTATGCAACAAGGCCGGTGTACCTGAGATACAGAGCTGCCTAGATGAGAGGGTATGTTCTACGACTACTGTGCAAATAAAAAGGATAAAGGATCCGGCACACTCAGGCCTTCCAAGGATATCTACAGAGCCAGCTGTAGTACCATGGGCCAAGACTTAGGGCCCAGCAGTTTCCATAAAGTCTGCTGATACACATGAAGGAAATATGGGTGTTCGTTTTTATATGGATATAGGGGAATAGAAAGAGGTTCCAGATTTTAGTTTGTAGGGTGAGAGCACACCAGATACTTCTTCATCAACCGCTGCTTCAACCTCAAAGTTGGTTTGTGTATCTTCAGAGCCTACTCACCCATCCACTACAGCTCCTTCCACAAGTATGATCACTATCTCTAGAGAGTTTTTGCATAGCTTAGTCAACATTCAGAAGGCCATTGATGCTCACTTGAGGATTGTTGAGACCGAGATGACTACCCTCTATGAGTAGATAAGATTGGGGGTTCAAACAAAATTTGAGAAGGTAGAGGCTAGATGGGAGGCCGCAAAGAGAGTTTATCTGTTTGAGCTATGTCCTGACTTCCAGACATGGCTGCATAAGTGTAAGACAAGGGTTATAGACCTCTTCAAAAAGATAGATACGTCGGATCTAGCCCAAATAAGGGAGGATTTTGATATATTACAAGTAGAGGTACGCTCTCTCATTAAGAGCCATATAGCATCCACATCCTCAGTTAAAACCCCCAATAGTCCAAATATTACCTCCACATTCATCGATATAGTTTGATTTCTTCACAGAGGATGATGCCGCGATCTTAGCATTTGGAGGGCCAATAGAGGTCATATAAGAAACTTGCAGGATCTTGATATGCTTTATGACCAGGCCGTTAAAAGGGATAGACATACTTTGATGTATTCTTTAGTCATTGATAGGCAGAGATGTATATATCTAGCCATGGGTGCTTCAGCTAGTAGTGCATCTCCACGATCGTCGCCTCCATCGGCTGATCTATCCCCATCTGGGGATATCTTCCCTATGTTTTACATTATTTTAGCACATTGAGGATAGTGCATAGTTTTTAGTTGTGGGTGGGATGTACCATAGCCATCGTAGGTTTTTGTTGTCGTGATTCTTTTCCTATCGATCGCGGTATAATTGTAGAAACGACATGCTTAGGATAATTTTGTGTCATATTGTGTTTTGTTTTGTATTGTGATATGTTTTGTGTAATTAGGAGATTTTTAAGTATTTAGGGCAGTTGTCATGTTTTTATTAATTTTTGAGAAAAAATGATATGACAGCGCCCAAGCGCAAATGCAAGTGTACGTGATCTTATCAAGTAATATAGTGGCTTCAAGGAACCCCAAGTATCGATCTCTCAGGGACTTGCACTGCCTCCTATCTAATTCTAGTCTAACTAATCGAGAAAAAATAAACAAAAAGAGAGTTTGTAATTTTATAAATTAAAAATAAAATATGTAAAGCGTAAAAAAAAGTCTTGGCACAATTAATGGAGAAAAGCCCAGGGTTAATGCACTTCGAACAATCATACTATTTTATTGAATTTCCTTCGTTAACTTGCTTATCTTGGTTGTTGATTCGTAGGGTTAATTGTATGATCATGGTTTTCCAACCTCTAATCTTTTACCTAATATGGATATTACAACTACATCGTTGAGCGGGGATGTAATAATCTAATTACGTTAATTAAAGCTATCATCCTACGTATGAATCAAGTAAGGCATCTAAGTACATCCCTGTCCTAGACACTAAGTTTAGTTCTTTATTTTATAAAAGAATAAAAACTCAAACTTTATTTATTCTCGTGTTCTATCTCCATATTCCTTCTCTCGAGATCAAAAGGTTGACAATATATGTATTCTAAGGGTCGTTAATCCTTAAAATAAATAAAACAAGAATAAACAAACAACCAATATGATAAGCAAAAATTAATCGAAATTAATTCCAAATAATAGTACTCATGTTCTTGGCTTTAACTCCTAAAAGAGGGTTTTTAGCCACTAATATTCATAATCACGATCCAAATAATTGGATAAATGATATGAAAAATTAAATACTAAATAAAAATAATAAAACCTAATTAACTGTGTATAAGCCTCCGCAATTTTTCTCCAACAGTGTCCCATATTGACCAAAAGAATCTCCCCCTCTCCAGGTTTGCGTGCAAGCATATATATATTTTTGTGACCAGCTGTCTTGTGCCTTATATATTAAAATAGTACAAGTCCTATTTGAATTAAAAGTCTTCACGGATCCCAACAAAAGGAATTCTCACCTTTGACTTTCCTTTAATCAATTTGTCATGCACTTTTTGAATTAAAATAGAAAAATGTGCCTAGCTGTTGTAGCCAAAATTTGATTGAAATTGTAGTATCAGCAATGCAATGCATTACTCAACCCAATGTGTTGCTCAACACATTGGGAAAATCGATGTGACGCGTTGACTTCACGTTGTCTTACTAGAATTTGCTTCCAAAAATCTGGTTAAGTGTAGATAGTTTTATTCTTTTTCCATGCCTTTTGTAGTATATTTTTAATGAATTTTTGACCTTTAAATCATCAATATATCATTGTAATAAGTTCACAAAGATTCCTAAAATATCACACACCATAAATTAAAGATTAAAACAGCACAATAACTTCAATAATAAATCAAAACAAGAGCTAAGCTAAGGCAAATTCGCAATGATCTTCCACATATTATTCCGACGCTTGACTTAATTAAATTGAGCTTTGAACATTACAAACAAGTTATTCCACTCATAATTACACCATTAAAACATTTGGAATAAATTACACACATTAGAAACCACCCAGACCAACAAGACACACAACTAGCTCAAGCTAGTAAAAATAGTTTTTTAGGTTGAAAAATGCTTTGGACATTGTAATCACATACTTGGACACTTAAATGCTTATTCATATCAATATGAACACATAAATCATATGAATTGATCTCAAAACAAAGCGAAATAATCTAGAATAATGATATCAAAGTGTATAAAATCACCTCAGATCATGATACCACTCTAAAACTGTGTTTTAGAATTGTCTAAATGTATGTATGTGTGAAAATTGTGGATTTTTTTATGGCATTGAGATTAGGGACACGATAATCATTTGCTAGTAATTGCATGAATCGGATAAGAAGTAGCTTGTAATATTGACTCGGTTTTATATATGTGTGAGATGTAATATTGACTCGGTGTTGTATATGTGTGAGATGCTACTTAGTTCCCTTTGTGTGTTGAATTCAGAACTTGCCCGGCTAATCTTGCCTAGGTTGTAGGATAGTCGGTTAGGAAAGGATCATGGCTATTTTTTATTTCAGACCACTTTTAGCCTAAATGACCTTTCATATGTGAATTGTATCCCTTGATCCTTATTTCGAACTTTATAGCCAATTTTTCTTATTTTACCTATTCACCTTCCTATTTAGAAATGAACCTTTTTGGCCTTGTTCCTCCTTAGACATCGTGCACCTCAACTCAGGAAAAATGTCTAAGTTGAGGGTCACTATCATAGAGGTGCGTAGTGTAAAATGGGTATGTTGAAGGGTAAAATAATAGAAAAAGTTAGTACGACTGTGTGTGGTAGAAAAGAGAAAAAAAAAGAAAAAATTGAAAAGGAAAGAAAGAATAAAAGGCCACACCCAACCTGAATGTGCAATAAAGAATAAAAAGGGAGAAATAATGGTGGAATAAAAAGAAATTGGCTACTAAGTGGGACCCCAAGGTCAGTATAGTGTCGAGGAGTATTAGTCACTTGATATGTCCATATGTACTATACCAACCCCCAACCCACATTACAAGCTAAGAAAAGTCCTATGGTGATTCTAGCTAGACTATCTGAATACTAAGGTAAAGAAAATAAGGGCAAGCCTATAGTATTTGATACACATTGCTTGGAACTTCTTCTGAGTGTGGGTGTCTTTTGACTGTCTCTGCATTGTCATACTTGATTTCATATGAGTGAGCGAGACTTTTTTGTTGTAAGAACACATGAGTCATATTGCTAGCTATTTGCTGTTTTAGGTAGTATAACTTGTACATATATGTGGTTGTCTATTTCTAATGTAATTGACATACCATGATCCCATTGTCTCACACTATTGTGCTTTATATTCATACATAGTTGATTTTAAAAAGTGAGATCGGAGAGGGTGTTGTGTTTTGACCTTAAGTGTTGACTGACTGCTTTGAATAGCTTAGATTCTCCTGGTTAAGCATCGTTTTTGTTTTTTTTAATTTTGTTGTGTTTTTTTGCCCAAGGACATGCAAACATTCTAAGTTGAGGGTGTTAATGTGCTATAGAAATATAGCAGTTTTGACATTTAAAATGAGGAAAATATGTAAGTTTCTGAGTTTGTTTTGTTAGATATGATGCATTTTGGGTATGTTTGATAGGAAATCATGTTTTGGATGCTAAGTTCATGAAAAAGATGAAAAAAGGTGTTTTTGTCTATTTATTGGAGCAATTATGGATGTTTGGGACACTTTTCAACTTGTTTGTGATCAAAGAATGTTAGAGAAGTGAAAAAGAGCTAAAGAGATGACTCTCGGCACTTACTATGTCAACATGTGGACCACAAGAAGCACTTATGGACCGCAAGTGGACAAAGAAAGTGCCAGAAGTCCAAAATACCGAGAGTTGGCCTACAGGATTTTTGGGTCCTGACACTTACTCCTACTACTTGCGCCTACCCTACAGGTCGCAAGTGCTACCTGTGCCTAGGGTCAGGGTGCAAGTGTAGACCATAAGTGGCCACCGACCTTGTTTTCTCCTATTTTATTTGGGCTGTGGTTTTAGGGTTTCATCATGTACTATAAATATCCTTTATGTATTTTTTTAGTTCGAATTACACACTTTTAATATTCATAAACATATTTTTATTTCAAGATTTGATTTTTATCTTAAGATTCTCTTGTATTGACTTTGATTCATTAATTCAGTTACAGTTGTGGGTTTTTCTACTTCTTATTATTGTGATTTCATCTATTCGTTCAATTATGAATGTTGTTAATTTCTTCACAAGCATGAGTAGCTAGAAACTTATAGCTAGGGTTTGAGAAACCCTGACGGATTGACGAAGTAGGGGAAGTGTTGTTGTTATTCTGAACTAATACCCATATATGTATGGCTTTATATTCATTATAATAGTTTTCTTAACGGGTGCACTCATTAAGATACCACCTAGATTATTCCTACTTACACCAAAAGAGGAGTAGTAACTAGGAAAAGATAAGGATATTAGTAATTTGGTGTGTAACTGTCGATCCATTCTTCTAAGTTTTATCTTAGTATGATAGTTAGGTCTCATCTAATAACTAGAGACTCAAAAGGTAATAGTTAACTGGGATCAAGATAAGCGTTAGTAAGGTGGCATCAAGCCTTAATCTTTGTTGGCTTACTATATTTGGCAACAATCATATTATCTTCTAAAAGGAGGTGTAGCTTAGACGTCACCATACTTTGAGTGGTAATAGCAAGACAATGACTATCATTCTTTGGATTTTGGACCATGTTGCTCAAAATGGTACCCGGCAGTCTCTAATTTAAAGTAGTAGATGTTTGTCCAAACTGTGTCGCTAACTGCATAATCACAGTTGCATGAGAGTCAACCTTCTATGTTAGACCTGAAATATCAGCCTTAATCTTCTAAAGGCATGTCTCCTGGTTTTCTTGAACCTTCACCAGTTTGGACCACGACGCCTCCATTCTCGATTCAATATCACGACTACCTAGTGGAATATACATGTCTTCCTTCTCCTTATAGTCATCTTTCTATCTCCAATAACCATCGCGCTCTCTACTACGATCTCTATATCTATTACCATAATAGTTCCAACATTTGGCTCAAAAACCCACCAATTCTGAATCAAGATACTTAGGCTTCTCCTCCAAGTCATACTCATAAGTTTTGGAGGCTTAAGATTGCACACTTACTGTATATACCTTCTCAAAATTCACTGTTCTAAACCATTTAGGAAGCAACCTAATATTAGTCCTAAGTTTTGCAATCTGTTACGCCACAAAATAATCTACTACTCTATGGTTGCCGGAAGCCCCAATAGAATCATTTCCAGCACCCTTCTCAGCCTCTGGAGTATGCTACCCTCGATTAGTTAGAGAAATCAGGTCTAAAACCTCAAAAGATACTTCCCATCATAATATCATGAACACTTCTCTAGATATTCTGTCTGCCATGGCTCGGGAACTGATGTTTAAGGCTCTATAGAATTTCTCCAGTAAGCTCATCCTTGAAATATAATGATTAGGAACCAAGCTCATATATCAACTCCAAATAAAGTTGTCTAAAATTATATATCTCATCTTTAAGCTACAACATTCTGGCAGGAGGAAAGAAACAGATTAAGAATTACTTGTGCAACTCATTCCAAGTGGTAATATATCCTCTCAGAAGTTCGCCAAACCACAAAGAAGCTTCTCGAGTCAACAAAAAGGGGAACAATCTCAATTTGAGTGCCTCCTGGTCTACCCTCGAAATAGTGTGAAAAGTGCAGATCCCAAAAAATTTAGCAAGATGCATATTTGTATCATCTATAGCCAAGCCCAAAAATACACTTTTTAAATTCAGAATTTAGATCATGGCACTGGTTATGTTAAATTCCATGTTGGGGGCTAGAGTAGGAGGAATGACAGCTCCTATTTTTGTTGGCTCAACATACCTCATATCCTTCTCATCATCATACAGTTAAAAGTTCTAGAATGCTAGGATCATTTGATCCTAACCACCTCAAACTTTATATCAATTATCATTGTGTGTTGCTCGATGATCAATTATCGATCTTGGCCTAGCTAGCTCTACTTGTTGAGCTAATCGGCCCTCCTCAGGCTTTTTCTAGTTAGCAGCATCTTCTAACAACTACTTCATCTATCTATCAGTAATATTTAGTGGATCACTATAGTATAGGGAGGAACCGCATTAGGATCATCTCAAACCTCTTCTAAATGGCCTGCATGTACTGGTTCAGTCATCGTATGATTGGGATGTAACAGTCTCTCTAGGTCAGGATTCAGTGAGAGTAAGGGAATTCCTTGACTCCTGGTGTTAGGCATACACCGGCGTATAACCAACTACGAATAGAAAAATAAAGACCCAAAAGTTCCAATAAACTTCACTCCATAACTCACACCATCTTTCTCGGCAATAATGCCAACATTTTGATCCATGCCTAAACTACACCTCCAACTGAAGGATAAAATAGTCGTTGTAAAGTAAAGTAACCCAATTAGGCTGGGGTCAAGCCCACAAGGAAGACGCAAATTTGTATCTTTAGGTTTTTGAATTCAGTGGTCTGATTAAAAAGTAAATGGGGGTTTGTTGTTGTAATCTCAAACAAATAGCAAATCTCAACTTTTGTTGTAATCAGTTAAAGACTAACATGAGGATTGTATTCCCCTTAGCATATCAACTCAGTAGGTTTATCGTGTTTTATTGAACTAACCCATTACCTTGCATGCAGAATCTGATAAGTTATGTACCATCAACTGTCTGGTGGACTCATTGATGCATTTCATCCTTTACCTTTTAAGTCTCAGGATATTGCATTACTAACCCTTATTCTAGATCTCAATTAACTCTTACCTTTTGAGCCTCAAGTTATTAGATAATAGATAACTGTCTTACATAGATAATATTGATTATCGTAGACATAATTAATCTTTAAATTACTATTGTAGTTATCTTTTCCTAGTCACTACTCCTTATGTGAAGTAAGTAGTAATATTCTAGGTTGGATCTTACCATTTTGCAATTGCTAAGACATCTATTAAAATTAAGATAATACAATGCATGCAAAGATACTGGTTTAGAACAACTTAGCACTTCTCTTACTTCGTCAATATGCCAGGGTTCCCACAATCTAAGATAAAGGCTTTAGCCGCTCATACTTGTGAAATAATCAACAAAACTCATAGTAAAAAGCATAAAATAATATCACAATGATCAACAAGTAAAACTCAAAGTCTGTAATTGAATTATTAACCAAAATCAAGAATAAATTCATCCCAAGATCAATTCACATTTTGGAATCAAATATATGTTTGTAAGTGTTAAGAGTGAGTAAACTAACTTAAAAACGTCAAAAGGGTATTTATAGGATACAAGAAAACCCTAAAAATCAAAACTCGAATGAAGAAGGAAAATTTAGGTTGGTGGCCATATATGTAGGCAAACTACGGACTGTAAGTACTACCTACAAACTTTAGATGGTCCAAAGTATATGTTAGACCTCTTGCACAGAACCTGAAACTCTTTGGACTTGGACCTTTGTCACCTACGAACCGTAGATGAAACCTACAGACTGTAGGTGACCTTAGTAATTCATAGTCTATATTTTCTTGCTTTTGAGCCTTTTGACTTCAAGTTCTGACACCTACTTTGGTCATCTATGCCCAGTAAGTGGCACTTATGCCCAGAAATGCCTAAGTAAGTAGCCCAAAACTTTAATTTTCATATTTTGTTTCTGTTTCAGCTTCCAAGCCTGATTTCCTACAAAACATACCTAAAACACATCATATCTCTAAAAACAACCTAAGAAACTTGCATATTTTAATTACTTTAAGCATTGAAATTGTTATAAATCCATAGCACATCAGTATCGTCCATGCGCATCCTATCAGACTCAAAGTCATCCTAGTCGACGGTTCAGGCAACACTTGAAATTGCTGATGGAGGTTAGTCTAGTGCTTGTAATCGCTCTGGTAAAGGCAGTGGCCAGTATTTTAAGGGTTCATATTTGAGTTATTCAAGTCATGGTGGGTTACTCTAGGTTAGCCAAATCTGTTGGTTCTAGTTTAGCTCATGTTTCCTGTTTTACTTGTGGACTTCATGGTCACTATTCATGAGATTGCCCTAATTATGGGGCGGTTGTTGCTTTAACTCAGAGTGTTCCTCCTATTAGAGCAGTTTATCCCTTTACTAGAGATGGTTCTCAAAGTCGCAGGGGTGGTTTCCAGGGTACTCGAGGAGATTCTCAGGTAGTTAGGAAAGGAGGTTGGTCAAGGGCCCAGCTAGGTGGCGATGGGCATGATCACTTTTATACAGTACCTTCTAGACCTGAGGCTGAGACTTTGGATGCTATTTGTAATACCCCAAAGTTTTCAAGCTCTATACCTATCAAAAGATAGTCCATCATATGAGTTAGCCAATGCCACAAGTCTTGCCTTAATTTGATATCGTGGAAAAAAGTTATTTTTCCTTAATTATCAGTCAGCTTCCAATGGCTATGACTCACATGATGACCCGTTACCAAATGTAATGAGTCATTACGAGGAGTCTTTATCACAATAGTAATGATCTTCAGTTCTAAGCCCAGTAATAACGACCCCACCCTACGACCCTTTACCAGTGACAATAAATCATTAGGAGGGACTCATTATCACAATGGAATGTCACAAAAAAACCATTCTAGTGGTAACAAATCCATCACACAAGTCATTAACAGACATTACAGGTCATTGTCTGGACCCGTTATCTAAATAATAAAGTATCTAAAAAACACGTCTTAGACTACGACTCCACCTAATGACTTGTAGTCAGTTGTAATGAATCATTAGAAGGGGAGACATAGTCATAACCTAAAAGACCCAAGACCTTAAAATTTTAGGTTACAACTCAAACCATGACTCATGACCAGTCGTAATGAGTCGTGGGAGGAGCCATAACAACAGGGAGCAAAATTTTCTACATGATTTCTCAAGGACTTTTGAGACTTTTCCCACTCTTTTAAAATCCAAACCCACATTGTTTGAGCTTCTCAAAGAGTCTTATAAAAGACTAAAATCCTCCAAATCTATGATTTAATCTTATTTCCACCTAGAGGCATTAGGAGAGGTGATTTTCTCTTCTCCCCAAAGGCAATTAGGGTTCTCTAAGTTCAAGTTAAATCACAAGAAATTACCCCAAGGATTTTTACCTTAGGTATGTGGAATTTCATCAGTGGGTCCCTTCCACCCATTGAGTCCTAAGAATTCCCTTAATTTACTACCACAAACCCTTTTCTCCTTTTAATTGGGTTCTAGGTCAAATAAGAGATTTATCAACCTTATCTTAGTCGTTGTGGTTATGAACTATAAAAATATGCTTCCCCGTAAGAATTGTGTTTCCATATGTTTGATAATTTCACTTGTTAATAACATGATCAGTTATTGAAACATTGAGTACTATTCATGATTTTTCATACCATGGTCAGTTTTATCCTTATCATGTTGTGTTGTATCAGTCTGTACTGGTGGGTTATAAACACCCGATACCTTGGAACTCATGGATAAATTAGCTTATATGTTTTTGAGTAGTCCATGTTTTATATGTATTGTTAATTCTATAATACTATGACTTGAGCATATCAGTTATTAGTTCATGTTTCAGTTTATACTTCAGTGTCATTTAGTTGGGAGTAATACTTAGCATTGAGTGAATGTAGGTATGACAACTTTCCCACCAATTAGGCATGAGATCGTTAGTAGCAGTCCCTAAGTTCCAGTACTATGTTACCACCGTAGGCTATAAGGGGTCCCCCTTCAGTAGAGGCATGACACCCTAGTCCTTCGGGACATCAATTTAGGATCCACGCCAGTCTGTGTTGGTACCCTTGGTAAAGTACTAGCACCCATATAATTGGGGTTATAAGTTGAACCCTAGTTTTGCTCAAATTGGGGTGTGTCAATTATAGTTAACTCCCACAGTCTCTAGTTTAGTTTTAGTATTTACATATTTAGTTTATGTTTTAGCTAAGATATGCATTACCTTGTATTTAGTTATCCAGTTATTCAGCTTATACAGTACATATTTATACTTGATCTTGTATTCATTTTACATATTCATGCATTCATGCTTAGTTATACCAGTTAGCCTTCCCATCCAATATACTCAGTACATTCAAAGTAATGATTGCATACTCCTTTTTGTGATATATTGTCTTATAATATAGGTTTGGATGCTCAAATCCTAGATCGCACCTAGTTAATTTATGTGCCACTCAATAGCAGTTGTGGTGAGTCCTTATCATTCGAGGATTTGTTATCAATTATCACCTTAAATATTTTATCAATCAGTTGGTGTTAGCTGGGGGTTTTCCCATCAACTCCCCATATTTTATAGGCATTTAGAAAGTTAGATATGTTTCTAGTTTTATCAAAAAATCAGGCATGATTGATATTATTTCCATCACTACTTATTATCATATTTTCCAATTTAGCTTCCGCCCAGTATTTAGTATTTTATCCAGTGTTCATAGAAAGTACCCAACCATAGGTTAGCTTTGGGTCACTTGGGACTCTAAGAACCATGTTACAACTAGGGGTAGTCTCGGGTCATGATAAACTTGGTAATAAAGGGTAAGGTTTACAGTGTCTTAGAGTATCTGAAAGTCAGGTTAGGTAGAGTCATGTTCATGGGTTTGAAGCACGCCACACTTATAAGTGACAGTTTATGAAATATTTTAGGAAAAGTTTCACTTCTTTCATAGTTCATATCGTGCGATAGAGCATGAGCTCCTATATGTTTCCTCTTCTAACTCGTTCTCTACCAGTTTACAAAAAATACCTCCCATAATGGTTAACAAAGGAGGAATGAGGGACAACCAACATCACCACCTATCTTGAAAGACTCTCTGAACGAACAGGTCTCCTATGCTAAATTCAAGGCTGCACCATACGCGTCGTCAGCATGATTTCTTTTTGGTTATTATAGACCAAATAACTAAGTCAACCCATTTCTTACTAGTTAATACTTCATATTTGGTCAAAGATTATGCTAGACTCTATCTCAGAGATTTGGTGAAGTTATATAGAGTCTCGTTGACCATCATATTAGATAGGAGCACCCAATTTACCTCTTAGTTTTGGAAGGATTTTTAGAAAGGTATTGGTACCCAAGCTCATCTCAGTATAGCCTTCCACTTGCAGATAAATAGTCAGGCAGAGAGGACCATTCATACTTTAAAGGATATGTTAAAGGTGTGTGCGCTTGATTACAAGGGTGGTTGGGATTACCACTAGCCAATAATTGAGATTTCTTATAATAACAGTTATCACTCTAGTAGTCAGATGGATCTATTTGAAGCTCTCTATGATAGGAGGTGTTGATCTCTTATTAGTTAGTAAGTCTGCCTTGATAGAGATATATTCGATGTAGGAGGTGGTGGAGAAGGTTCAGCTAATTAGGGATAGATTGAAAATAGCATAGAGTTGCCAAAAATTCTATGCAGATGTGTGGAGGAGGGAGATTGAATTTGATATTGGGGATTCTATTACTTGAAATTTTTTCCTTTGATTGAGGTGAAGAGATTTGGTAAGAAGGGAAAGCTCAGTCCCCGCTATGATGGACCATTTATGATTTTTAGCTGATTTGGTAAGGTAGCATATGATTTGGACTTGCATGCAGATTTATCACCTGTGCATCTGGTTTTCTATGTCTCCTTGTTAAAGAAATGCATTGGTGATCCAGCATCAGTATTTTCCTTAGAAAGTGTGGGCGTGGAAGATAGCCTCTCATATGAGAAAGCCCGGTTGAGATCCCTGACCGTCAGACTCGTAGATTGAGAAATAAAGAGGTCGCCTTAGTAAAGGTCTTGTGGAGGAATTAGTCCATTGAGGGAGCTACTTGGGAAGCAGAGATCGATATGCGATCCAAGTACCTCTATCTATTTTCTTCAAACCTAATTTTGGCTTGAGGTAATAGTTTTCTTAATTAAGTAATAAATTATTTTATTTCTATATCAATCCATCCAGCTATATCATCATGCCATAGCATGCATTCATACATTCAATTCTTTCCATACAATAGCCTTAAATCTTGATATTAGCTCATATTTTATCTTAGTCAATTTCATTTGGGGACAAATGACCCTAAGAGGGAGATATTATAATACCCCCAATTTCTCAAGCTCTAGACCCATCAAAAGATCGGCGATTGGGTGAGTTTTTCAATGCCACAAGTTTTGTCTTAATCTGATATCATGGAAAAAAGTTATGCAAATGTTTCTTTAAGTTTCAGTCAGCTGCCAGTGGTTATGAATCACATGATAACCCATTACAAGACATAACGAGTCGTTAAGAGGATTCGTCATCACAATAGTAAGGATCCTTAGTTCTAAACCCCACCATATGACCCATCACCAGTGACAACGAGTTGTTAAGAGGGACTCATTACAACAATAGTGTGTACAAAAAACCCAATCCAGTGATAGCGAATCTAGCACACGAATCATTATCTGACATTATGGATCATTGTGTAAACTCATTATCTAAACAGTAAAGGATCCAAAAACTAAGTCTTAGACTACACTCCATGTAGTAGCTCATAGTCAGTCGTAATGAGTGATTAGAAGAGAAGTCATAGTCATAAAAGAAAGGACTCAAGGCCTCAGGATTTCAAGTTACTATTTAGACCACGACTCGTGACTAGTCATAACGAGTCCTAGGGTGAGTCGTAATAATTGGGAGCAGAATTTCCTACATGATTTCTCAAGGACTTTTGAGTTTTTTCCCACTCTTTTAAAAGTAAAACCCAAGTCGTTTGGGCTTCCCAAAGAGTGGTATAAAAGACCAAAATCCTACAAATCTATGATTTAATCCTATTTCCACCAAAGGTATTAATAAAGGTGTTTTTCTCTTCTTTCCAAAGGCATCTAGGGTTCTTCAAGTTCAAGTTCAATCCCAAGAAATTTCCCCATAGAGTTTGCCCTCAGGTATATGGGATTTCATCAGTGGGTTCCTTCCACCAATTGAGTCCTAAGAACTTTCTTAATTTATATGGATAAACTTTTTTCTCCTTTTAATTAGGTTCCAAGTTAAATATGAAATTTATCAACCTTATCTTAGTTGTTTCAGTTATGAACCATGAAAATATGCTTCCCCGTGAGAATGTTATTTCCATATGTTTAATAATTTCACTTGTCCATAACTATTCATGATTTTCCATACCATGATTAGTTTTATCCTTATCATATTCCATTGTATTAGTTTGTGTTGGTGGATTATGAACACTCAATACCTTGGAACTGATGCATATATCAACTTAGATGTTATTGAGCAGTCCATATTATATATATATATTGTTAATTTCAAAATATGATTAGTTATCAATTCATATTTTAGTTTATACTTCAATATCATTCAGTTTAGAGTAATACTTTGCACTAAAGATCTAGAGACATTATCGTTATGGTTTCAAATATGAGGTCTTCAAAGACCATCGTATCTTACAGTATGTGATGACCCAAAAGGATTTGAATTAAAGGTAGAGAAAGTGGAAAGAGTTGTTTAAGGATTATCATGTGACCATCCAGTATCATCCAGGTAAGTCCAATGTGGTGGCAAATGCATTGAGCCAAAAAGCTGCAAGTATGGGTAGCTTATCATGTTTGCGGGAATTAAAGCAACCTTTAGCTAGATAGTTACAAAGTCTAATATCTTAGAGAATGCAGTTTAGAGTTTTAGATCGAGGTGGTATGTCTACTAGTGTTGAGGTAAAGTCAACTTTCTTAAAATAAATTAAATCCAAGCAATTTGAGGATAAGTAGTTGACTGTACTCTAATACAAAGTGGTGTGCGAAGAGATGGCGTATGCCATTCTTGATGTGGGGGGAGTGTTATGGTTTAAGGGAAGACTGTGTATTCCTCAAGTTGGTGATTTGCTCTATGATATACTTTCAAAGGCCCGTCGTTCACGTTATTCTATTAATTCGGGTACAACTAAGATGTACCGTGACTTGAGATAGTTGTACTGGTGGCCTAGAATAAAGAGTAACATAGTAAACTATGGAGAAAAGACATCATTTTTCCCCCAAACTTGTCCGCTCAACTTACTTTAGCACTTAAACTAAACTTTTGTTTATTTACCCCCTTAACATCTTTAAAGTGTATTTGTTTCACTCCTAATGCTGACATTGCATTTTAAAAAAAGGGGCACGTTTATTTGTAAAAATAAATAAATTAAGTAATATTATATTTAAAATATAATAAAAATAAAAATTGAACACCTTTCTCTTCTTTTCTTCTCCAAAACATCAACAACAATAACAACACTCAAATTCCTTCATTAACAACCTCAAATCCATTCTCCATCAACACTCTCCTTTAATTTTTTCATTTTTCTCTATTTATACCGCCAAAGAACATATATGAAGACACTATTAAAAAAATTTCTCCATTGAACACTATCTCAACCTTCAATCTAACTCCCTCAAAATTTAGACAAAAATTAAATTAAATTGATGATTTCATCATAGAACCACTTATCATCAATGAAATTTCTTTTGATTTTTACTTTTGAATTTTTCGTTAATAAGACAATTTGAATAGTAAAATAAATGAAAAATTACTTTTGTGTTTGAACAAGAAAGAAAGGGGGTAGGGGCTGGAAGGGAGAAAGAGCGAGGAGATTTGAAGAGGAGAAAGAGTGAGGGGTGGGGGTGAGGCTGGAAGGGGAGAAAAAAAGTGGGGGATGTAGGTAGGGTTGGAAGGGAAGAAAGAACAGAGGATGGGGGCAAAGGGAGAAAGAGCGGGGGAAGTGGGGGTGGGGCTGGAATAGAGAAAGAGATGGAGGGATTTTTTATTTAATATTTGCATATAAAATATATATTATGTTAAATATATATATATATATTATTTAATATATATATATATATAATATTTTATATATATATAAAATAGTACATGTATAATTTTTAATTTAAAAAATACATAAAAATAATTATATAAAATATATATTATTTAAATAAAAATGGAGTAGGGGTGGGGGCGGAGGCATTTTTTATTTAATATATATATATATATATATTATTTAAATATATATATATATATTATTTAATATTTATATATATATATATATATTAAAATAGTACTTATAGATTTTATATATAGAGAGATATATATTATTTAATATATATATATATAAATAGTAAATATATATTTTTTTTCTTTTTAAAATAAAAATACATAAAATAGTATGTGGGGGATTAATTTTTTTTTAAATCTAATTTCTTACGTGGTAATGACCTGGTACTGATTTGGCTCTAACATGGCACGTGTGTAACACACTCTCTATTATGAGAGTGGTATTCAGTTTTGAGGGGTGAAATAAATTCACTTTAAAGATGTTAAGGGGGGTAAATAAACAGAAGTTTATTTTAAGTGCTAAAGTAAGCTGAGCGGACAAGTTCGAGGGGGAAAGAATGTCGTTTCTCTAAACTATAGGTCTGAATTTTTAAATTGTCAGAAGGTAAAATTAGCACTAAAGACCTGTAGGATTGCTACAGAGGATGCCTATACCCATGTGGAAGTGGGAGCATATTGCTATGGACTTTGTGGTCGGTCTCCCTAAGACTTTATGGAGGTATGACTCTATTTGGGTGATAGTGGATCACTAAATAAGTTATCCCACTTCTTGCCAGTTTGAGTAGACTATAATTCTTAGCAGTTGGTTAGATTTATGTCAAAGAGATTGTGAGGCGTCATAAGGTGCCACTTACTATTATTTCAAATAGGGATGCCAAGTACACTTCAAGTCTTGGAATAGACTGTGAGAAGTTGGTACCCAAGCTCATGTTTAGTATAGTTGTTCATCCTTAAACTAATGGTCAGTCAGAGAGGATGATTCAGGTGCTAGATGATATGTTGAGGGCCTATGTAATCGACTTTGGTGGTCATTAGGACCAATTTATTATAGAGAAAAGACATGTTTTCCCCTCTAGAGTTGTAACGAAAACTCACTTTAGCCATTAAACTTAACCTGTAATTATTTACCTCCCTAAACAACTTTTATTTGAATTTTTTACTACCCTAAAAAAATTATACCACTCTCACTAAGGAGAGTGCATCACACTCGCGCCACTTTGCAGACATGTCAGATCCACATCAGATCCACGTCAATGCCATGTAAGTAAATTATTTTCAAAAAATTATATATATATATATATATATATATATAATTAAAAAAAAAGAAAAAATCCCTGACGTTGCTAGTGCCCCAACCCCAGCCATTAAACCCCTAAATTGCTAGTCCCGTCAGATTTTCAATATTTTTCAGAGAGATGTTTCGTCACCGAAATAGAGACAACGGCGGTGGACTGCTGCAACTAATTCTGGTCTCTGGTTTCAGCGTTTTCTGGCAAAGAATCCCGTCGCCAGTGCTCCGGGGAAGTTTGCCAATCAAATTTTTTGGTTAAATTAAATAAGGTTAAAAATTTGTAGAATTTGTTTTACCACTCAGTTCCATGGTTATAATTAGCTTGTAAAGTTGGTTGAAGGATTAAGGTTGATAAATATAGTTCCAATATCTTGATTTGAGAAGAAACTGTAGTTTTACTGTGATAAAGCAAAACACATTTAAACAGGTTAGGTTTTGACACTTCATCTTCCCATTTCCTTGGACCTGGACTAGATTTGTAGTTAAACATAGCAGAAAGTTAGTCAAGACAACAAACAGGGGAGGGGTCACCATAAAAAATATCATTTATGGTATTACTTGTTCCTTTAAGTCCCATATATCTCCATGTATGTACTATTATACATCATGTTTGTCTTTGAACCTTCGCAATTTTCTTGGAAATATTTGTCAATAACATACAGAATCATCTTGATGCTATTGATCTCTTCTTTCTCATGTTATTCAAGTGTAGTAATTTTCGAGATTTGAAAATTTCAAAAGAAAAAAAAAATAATGGTTAAAAATTTAAATGAATTTTTTCTGTGATTTGATGCTCTTTGGATTTTTTGGGTGTTGAAATTTAGTAAATTCTTGAAGAATGATACCTGAAAGATTTGTGTTTTATGCATTTTTGGGATTTAATTTGTTGATTCTTGATCTTTATAGAAAAGTTTAATTGTTGTAAAATTTATGTATTTTATTATTGTGTATTTGATTGAAGATTTTTGGTGGATAGAAGTGAAGAAAAGAAATAAAGGAAAAAATAAAGGCATAAGGGTGGTGGGGTGTGAGGAAGAAGAAGAAATGGGGTGGTGGGTGTGAGAAAGAAGAAGAAATTGGGTTGGTGGGGTGTGAGGAATAAGGGGGGAATAATGGTTAAAAATATTAAAGTGGACCCCACTTAAAATTTTTTACACTCTTTTCCCACTAAAACACGCTTTTTTTTCACGTCAGCCGTTAAGGGAGCAAAATAATACATTTTAAAGATCATAAGTTGGTAAATAATTAAAGGTGAAATTTAATGGCTAAAGTGAGTTTTCGTTTCAACTTTAAGGGGAAAACATGTTTTTTCTCTTTATTATATTGTGTGAGTTCTCAGGCAACAATAGTTATCACTCTAGTATTAATATGTTACCATTTAAGGTACTATATATGAGGAAGTGTAGGTCACCAATTGGGTGGTTCAAGGTAGGAGATTTAAGCTTTGGGCACGGATTTGGCAAAGGATGCTCAGGAAAATGTAAGGTCCATTCAAGCCAAATTTCCAGTTTCTCAAACTATACAAAAAAAGTACATGGACCATAAGGTAAGGGACATGTTCTTTCTGGTAGGTAAGTAAGTTTTGCTCAAGGTTTCCCCCATGAATGGAGTCATGATATTTTGATGAAAAGGTAAGCTTAGCCCTCGGTATATAAGTCTCTTTGAAGTTCTTGAAAAGGTTGGTCAAGTTGCTTATTAGTTAGCTCTACTGACGGGATTGCCTGGAGTCTATCCAGTATTTTATGTATTGATGCTAAAAAAGTATAATGGGAATGGAGACTACATCATTAAGTGGGATTCGATAATCTTAGACAAAGATTTGGCTTATAGAGAGGAACAAGTAGTTAGTTTAGATCGTGGTATTTGGAAATTGACGATAAAGGAAACTTGTTCTATAAAAGTACAATGGAAGCATTGTCCGATTGAGGAAGAAACTTGGGTGACCGAGAAGGACATGAGGGACAAGTACCCTTAATTATTTGAGGAAACAGGTACTATTTATCCTCTTTGTTTAGCATATTTCAAGTTTGACTATTCGAGGATGAATGATGGGTAAATTGGTATCTATTGTAACCAACTTCTTCATTGTTACATAATAGTTCTATGTTAAAAATCCCAAGTCCAAATTCCTTTCGATTTTGAAGTTATAAATTTCAGGCTTGGCTAGTTTTGATCGATTTTGAAGTGAGTACAAATAGGAAAATCTAGTATTGATTTAGACTTTGTGGATGACATTGGTATGAATTTATAGCTATATAAGATGGTATGAAACCTGTAGGATTTTACGAACTCAAATTTGGGTCAGTTGAACTCCCGAAATTGACCTTAGCATAAAGGGCATTATTTCGAATTCCCTAGGATTAAGGTGTGTTGTAGAACTAGGATTTATGGATGAAGACGGACTTTTTATCACTACTATAGCATTTGTTACACCACTACATTGGTGTGTGTTACAGTGGTATAATTATCGTTATAGCAGTCAATACCGCTAAATCGGTGAAAACCGTAGATTTATGTTATATCTCTCCAAAATAGTTTATTACTTGGGATAATAGTCCCAAAAAATACTTGTACTTTGCCTAAATTTGCAGTTGCGTATATTGAACTTTGTGGGGGTCTATGACCCCCCAGAACTATTTAAAACTGAAATTATAATACCCATAAAAAGCCACAACCACATTTATGTTAAGTGGTGAAACACACGCGTTTTGACACATGTAAAATTTATTTAATTTTCTTAATCAATTCTTTTATTCATTTTGTTCCAGAATTATTACTCCATTCTTTTGTTCTTCTTTTTTCCCTTTCTTTTCATCTTATTTTCTTCAATCTCAAACCCTTTTCCCCTTTCTTTTTATCTTCTTTTCTTCAATCTCAAAAGCCAAAATGAAAATACTAATCAAATTTTCTTTCCTTTCTCTTTCTATTATTTTCTTCTATTTCAGAAATCAAAATACGAATATCCACCTGTCAATCTTTTTCCTTTTTCTTTCCTTTCTTTTTTTAATTTATCAACTACGAAAATTGGTGTTGAATTTATGATTGTACAAGAAGAATAAGTACAATAATGATAGAATTTGTTTTCAATTTGATAAATTCACCAATAAACGTCTAGCAAATATTGACTTGAAAAAAATCGTCAATCAAAATATTATTCGATAAGAATGCTTTCAGAAATAGTTTGGAGATTTCTACCATTCACTTTCTTCTTCATTGCATTTGATTTCTTTATTCCACTCTGAATTTGGTAAAAGGGGGTGGGGGTGGCGGCTAATGGAATGGTGGTAATGGGTGAGATGAAATTCATAATTTGAATTAGAAGATTTGTTTAGATTGAAGTGTGGTGAAAAATAACATGGTATTGATAATATAATGTTGTCTTAAAGAATCTTAATTTTTTTGATATTAGATTCTTAATTCTTAAAATTTTGACAAGATTTTGAAAAAATTGGGCAATGAAAAAGGAGAAAAGGTTGAGGATTTACATGGGGAGGAAAATGGAGGAAGGTAAAGAAGTGGTCAAATAGTGGAGATGGTGGAGATGACGTTGGCGGCGGCAGCTGCATTGGTGGGTGGTGGTGGAGAGATTTGTGTATGGTGAAAGGAAGAAGAGAGAAAATTAATAAATCTATATATATATATATATAATATTCAATATATAAAAGAAACATTAAAAATAAAGTTTCAATATTTTTTTGGTGCTCACTCTCTTAAAGAGAGTAAAACACACTCTCTTTGCCATATCATCCCTTAGGGGTGTTATAATTTCAGTTTTAAATTATTCAGAGAGGTCATAGGACCCCCATAATGTTCAGTATGCTCAACTGTAAATTTAGGCAAAGTACAAGTATTTTTCGGACTATTATCTCTTATTATTTTCTAAACTCATTTTGGGACAAAGAAAGGGCAAACTAGGACAAATTTCATTAGAAATTCATTATTTGGCTCATTAAGGTAAGTAATCCATCCCTGTTAACTTGTAATTGATGATTAAGCTTTAGAATCTTTAATTTATGGAGTTCAGGGAGGGTTTCAAGGATAAATTTGGTAAATTACTAGTGCAGGGGGGAATTAAGGGATAATTTAATCATTTTAGTTTGACTATTACTTAATTACCCTTGCTTTTCATTAATTCCCTTATTTATCCGTGAAATTGGTATTTTTAGGTGAATTACAATAGAAAATACCTAGAATGGGAAGGAAATGATCATGAACTGGGCCTTAGGAGTTGGGTGTGATTATGAATCCTGACATGTTAGGTCATTTCTTGATTGTGTATTTATATGCATGTTTTAGACCACGAGCAAGAGGGAACCGCACGGAAAGGCAAGGATCCGGCTTAGAGAGTTGTGAAAGCTTGACTCGAGATAGGTGATGGTATTGTAGTCAATCCAACTTGTTTTATATGTGCATGTTAACTACTTTGTAGTGCAGATGGTTAATGTATGTTGTTTGGTATGGTCAATGGAATACATACTTGCTTAATGAATTGACTAGGCTTATTTTTAAATGTGGGATGCTTTCAATTATGCAAAAATTGGATGAAAGAGATATGCAACAGAGGCAAATGAGTCCACAAATGACATAGAAGATATTTATTAACTAAAAAATAAACGATGCGACAACAATCGACAACATGGAAATATAAATCAACATAGGGATACCAAAAAGATGATCGACGCACCTAATAAGTAAACAACAATATACAACCATAAAATATCATTATTAATCAAAAATATTCTACTCTTCATCATGGATTCATAAACACAACAACATAGAGGAACAAGAAGTTATCAAAAAGGTTAAAATATTACACCAAATCTTTGGTACTTTAAGCTCTTTTCTTCACACTCAGTTTCATCAAAATCAGTTCTTATACATGTTAAAATCAACAAAAATAAAAGAGAAAAGAATATTACCAGACATCACAAAGACCACAAGGTTGGAGATAACATAGAGAAGCCGGCATTATATCAGAGAATCATCTGCCATAGAACAACCAACACGGACCGATCGAATTCAAAGAGAGAACCAAAGTGATAATCTGGACAGAACTTTCCGATCTAACTTCACTTTATTTTTGTATATTAGATAATTTTTGTTTGTTTTGTATTTACTTATTATTTAGGTTTTTTGATTTAATAAGAAGTCACTTGCCAAAATGTTACACTAGAGACTAATTAATTAGTCTTAAAGAACATACTACAAGGTGAGTGAAAGATCTTATGAGAATTGATTGAAAGAATAGAAGTTATGAAGGATATTATAGATAATCCAGGCAATGACATTCAACACATTTTTAGGAAAGCAATGCACTTACAGACTATCTCAGTAATCTAGCACTGAGAAAAGGTCAACAGTTTAAATTCAGACATTCCAACAACTACCAACTCCAGGAAAGAAATTACTCAATATAAACAAAGCATAAATCCCTACTATCAGGGTAAGAAGAAGATGAATTTAGTTAAATCACATAAAGAACCGGTGAAATATGCTACGGATAGTGGTCAACTATTGCGGGCTATTTAGTCATGAACTTTAGATTGAGGTGGCCATTCTAAGTTAGCAGGACCTTCTCATCAGGTTAGGGTACTCGCGGCATGATTTAATTGTAGGGTTGTCAGTCATTTTGCCAAAGAGTGTCCCAGACGAGGGATGATTGGGCCTTCTACATAGTTTGTTCAACCTATCATGTTAGTGGCACCCCTGGTTAAGGGTGATTCATAGATTCATAGGGGTGGTCCATAGGATTTTTATAGAGGTACTAATGCAGGTAGAAATAATGGCCAGGTAGACACCTAGTTAAGTGGCATGTCTGGTCATTTATATGGTTATCCTGGTAGATCAGAGGCTAAGACTTTGAATGTGGTTCTTACAGGTATAATTTTAGTATGCCATTAGCCAACTTCTCATTATTTGATACATGCTTCATTTATTTTTATGTTTCTGCTTATTATGCATCTCAGTTAGGGTTGTCTTACAAGCCATTATCTGTACCTATGTGTGCAACTACTCTCATCGGTGATTCTTAAGTAGTGGACCATGTGTGTAGATCTTGTATTTTGACTATTCAAGAGTACGATACTTAGAGAGATCTTATAATACTTGATATGGTAGACTTTAATATGATTCTAGGTATGAAATGGTTATCCCCCTAGATGCGGTAATGGATTGGTTTGCCAAGATTGTTACCTTAACTATGCCTAACATATCCCTAGTTTTATGGCAAGGTGCTAATTGACACGCACCAAATTAGATCATTTATTAAATTTGGTCTAGGAGATTTATCACGACCCAACCCCATCGTGAGTGGCACCATACTACTCACCCAGTGAGAGAACCAATAACCCTAGAGCAATAATCAAAACTTAGAATCAAACATGAAACTATCCCATTAAATAAGCATTAATGTCTAAATGAATAAGCATAGTACAACTTATAGAAGAATCATTGTACTTAATAAAGAAAATATCCCTTGGACCCGAAAGTAATTGTACCAAAACTTCTAAGAATTTCAAGAAAAAGAGTATGCAACCCCAAACTAGTAATAAACCATAATCCTGAACAAGGAACTATGTCAACGGAGAGAAATTTGGTTGTAGCCCGGAACATGCTGCTCACATTGAAGTCTAAAACTCTATTTCTAGAATCAAAGGTGATTTCTCTCTGAAGCTACTAGAATATCTGTTGTTTTTACAAAAGTAAATTTAGGTGTAGTATTAACACATAAGAACAACAGCTTACTGGTAGGGTCATTTAGTTAACCCAAGATAAAAAATATGAACACATACCCAAAATATAGTACAACCAATCAATTCATGATCAACACATATACATTTAGCATATAAACAACAATAGTTAAGGTTAACCAACAATTGACATAGCATTACCAAATCAAGTATAGTCAAGCTGAGTCAAATCAGTCAAGACAACTTATCAAGCATAGAAACATAATTTTTCCATTCACTCATGGAATCGACAAACTCACCTGACCCTCATATAAATACGCTAAGGGATTTTCAACCACCCTCTAGCCATGACCTATAGGGAAAAATTACCGTCCATGTACTAAACACCGGACTTAAATATTTGTCAATCTTGTTTCACCAATAACCCGTGAGAATATTTCAAATACTGATGAGCACCTAAGAATAGTAATACCACATATTGTTCAATTACCAAATGAAGATTTATGTAACAAAGAGTAGAGATGAGTTTTTGAGAACTTGTCTTTATTTGTTTATTATGGTCATTTGATATCTCTGTTGTGCTTTTAGCTTCTTCTTTGTTACTATTAACCTTTCAGCTTGTGTTTAAATTTTGAACATACAAAATGCAACAAATAGTTAGTCAAGAAAATCCCTATGCTTTCCTTCCATAGGATTCAAACATAGGGATCCAATATCTTTTCTAATTCATTCTCTAATGTTTTCTCAGTGGCTTCGGCTACATATTTTGTACATCCGCTATTCGAATGGTAAACTAAACACAGAGAGTAGCAATACCACATACTGCAATTACCAAGTAAAGATATATCTAATGAAGAGTATAATGAATTTTCTGGGAGTAAGACCTTTGTTTGGTTTGTATTAATTTGACCGCTCTTTTGTTATGTTAGCTGCTTCTTTTTCATTGCTATACCTTCATCCTGTTTTGAGTTTATAAAACCTATTAAATGCAATAAAATACCAGTCACAAGTTCATTCTCTCCTCACATACAATTTGAATATAATGGATCCAGTATATATACAAATCATTTCCAAGTACTTCTTCATTTACATAGTCTCTTTCACAAGTATGGCAATTACAACTTGCATTCTTTCACTTAATTTTATATACAAAAATTTTAAATATAGTGTTAAATCGTCATTATTTTTTAATCACAATCGAGTAATCAAAATTTGAACAGGCTAACAATTAGGATAAACATACCATCTCATGAATAACTCTATATTAAGTCGCTCAAGGAAACTACTACTTTAAACCACTGACGCTAAGTTATTGTTCATCTTATTAATGATAGCCTAACACTAAAAACTATTATGTAGTTCAAGTCTGTTACTTTAACTTTAAGGACAGAATTAGAAAAAAAAAACAAGTACATGCATATGACTGAAATTTATGAAAAAGAAAACATAGAATATAATTTATCTGGATAGATCAACGATGATCTCATAATGGAATAGTAAAATAGGCAATCAAATGGTAGGTAAAAATTCTTGAAGTTAATTGTTGTCTTTTCTTGCTAAAATACATCGCACGTGATTATGCATGATAAAAAAGAAAGTTACATCGATAAAGGCTTTGTATAATAGTTTAGTTTATTTTTCTGATTTATCATTCGTGTTTTAAAAACAAAAAAAGTGATTATCAATATTAATTTAACTAATGTTGTGCAATTCGTAAGAAGACAATATGATGATATAATTTAAAGTAACTCTTACCGACATTACTGCAGGCTTATTTTTTTCAGATCAGTCTTTAATAGAATAGCAGAGATGTCGCTTTTTTTTCTTCAATCCATTGTCATTCTTCTTGTATGTTCCTTTGGCATTTGATTTTTTATTTTTTTGGTAAACACATTGTAAATAAAAAAAATATAATTGATCAGCATGATGAACGAAAATTGAGCACATGAAAAAAATGTAGAAGAAATAGATTTGAGAAAAAGAATTAGTGAATTTATTCCACCTATTTGAAGAAATTAGAGAATTGCTAAAGATTGAGACTTAAGAGAGCTGATGATTTTTGTTATTGAAAGAAACTAATAGAATGATTGAACAGAGAAAAGGATAAGTTTTCTTAGAGAGAGGCAGGTTTTTTTTCTTATTTCAAGTAGTTTTCCCCAATTATTTTTTAAATTTTTTTTTGAAATTCTGTGTAGTTTCTACAAGCAATTCCCCTCATTATTTGTTTAAATTATTATTTTAAATTTTAATTAATGATAAATACTATTTTTCTGTAGTGCTGACACATGACTTTTTTTTTACCTATATTATTAGATATAGATAGATATGTGCATTACACTTAACATGAAAAGCATCATCATCAATTGGACAAAGTCTAGGTTCCAAAAAAATAATAAATTTCAAATTAGCAGAAGCATTATCTAACACGACACCCATTATCATATCACAAAGTTCAAAATATTTTAGAATCTCTTCTGTCAAACAAGTAATATAACTATTAGTTTTAGCTTCTTCAACATATTTATAACCTATAATTTTTTAGCCTGACCACAAATTGATTTCTTACTACTACTTTTTACCAAAATTTATATTTAATAAGAAAAAATGAAGAGATGAAAAATAAATAATATAAATATAATGAAAAACTAATAGTAATTAGTGAGTAAACAAAAAAATGGAAGTTGGAACGAATGTACTGAACATTTGCATAAAAGCAGATGTATATAATCAAAAGGCAAAATTAAGAGATGACAATTGAAGATTGCTTCAAAAAAATTCTTCCACTTGATCAAATAAATAAAAATACTAAAGAATAATAGAGAGTAATTAATAATAGAGATTGTAGAGAGTTTTTGAAGATTTGTGAAAAAATAAAGGAAGAGAATCAGTAGTTATAGGAGAAAAGTAGGAGGGTAGGGCTGGGGGACACGGGGGAAGGGGGCTGAGGTTGGGAAATTAGTTGTTCTAGAGCCCGCTAATGGCTCCCAGCGGCTAGTACAACAGTTAATAAAATTATTATACTTTTTTAAAAAAATTGATCATTTACCGAGCAAACTAAATCGGACTTTTGGTCTGATGTACCTTGTCCATATAGGTACCGGTGCCCAGTTGTAACGATATTGGCCCTTACAAATCTTGGCCAAACCAGGCCTATCAAAATATCGATTCAAAACGGGCCTAATCTATTCGGTTGCTAGCCCAACTTTGCCCTTATTTACGTTTTTAATTATTGTAATTTATAATATTTTTTCTTCTATTTCAATTTAAGTAGTACTAATATAATTTCTATTGTCAACCAAATAATATCTTTTAAATTTTTTAAGTTTTTAATTATTATGATTTATAATATACTTTATATAATTTTTAAAAATATATAATAGATTAAAAAATAAATTAAAATAATTAAAAAATAAATTAAAAGGAAAGGACCGACGAAATTGTGCCAAAACAGGCCTTTGCCCTTTATAAATAAGTAAGTAGAAAAAGTATATGGTATAGTAGAAAAAAGGCCAAATATATCAACAGGCTCCTCAACTTGGCACTATCTTTCACTTTGGCACCTCAAGTGGACCATGTTAATTTTAAATACCTTAACAAGATATAAAATGTGTCACTTTGACACTTTTTGACCTGTTGGCAAAATGCATGTAGAACACGCAGCAAAAGCGTGTCCAAGCTCCATTTTTGATAATTTGGCATAGAAATCCCCCCCACCCCACCCCACGGTAATTTATCTCTTTCCAGCATTTATATCATCTTCTTATTCATTCCACCATCCTAATTTAACCCTAATTTCACAAATTTCTTCTTTCTTCTTCAACTTCCTTGTTTAAATAAATTTTGTATTTCATTTTGAACGGAAATTTATGCTTCAATTTCTCAAAAGTTTAATCTTTTTCTAACTTTTCTCGAATTGAATTAGATAATGTTGAGCTCATCGTTCATGACTTTATTTTAACAAAGATTATCGGTATTGTAAATATGGTCATGAAGCATTCCAAAAGACTTCTTGGACTCAACAAAATTCAAGTCGTAGATTTTTACTTGTAAAATTTCAAAGGTAATTTTTTTGCTTCTTAATTAATTTAGTTGATTAATTATAATTTTGTAAAAATTGGGCGGGTGTGATTATTTTGATTGGTATGAAGAACGATACCTTTCACAAATAAATAGGGTGACTTGGGGTTTGTTGAAAAAAGTCAAGAAATTTGAAGAAAAATAAAATTGAGGCAAGAAGATTATATATTATTGGTGTTATGGCTACTGGTTTTGTGTTATCGGAAATATGGACATTGAAACCTAATTGCTGAAGTTTGGCCTTGAAGTCATTCAACTAATTTTGATGTTGTAAAATAGCCTAAATCCCATGCTTTTATCATGATATTTTAGGTGTATAGTTGTAATGTTCATTAGGCCTTGTCAGGTGCAGTTTGTTGATTTAATCTTGGCCTTGTAATATTTTTTATATTTGATGAAATGAAATATTTATTTATTGGCAACTCTTTGTCATACAATTTATAGTAAAACAAGGTGTCAAAGTAGACTAGTAACAATACCAACAACGGCTTATTAGATGCTCTATATTAGGCTCAAAGCAACACCAATAACTTCATAAATATGCTCTATATTGAGCTCAAAGCGACACCAATAACAACTTCATAAATATGCTTCATAGTGAGCTGAAAGCAACACCAACAACAACTTTATAAATTTGCTTCATAATGAGCTCAAAGTAACACCAGCAATAACTTCATAAGTATGTTCCATAGTGAGCTCAAAGTAACACTAATATACATACAAAACATGCTTCATATTGAGCTCAAACAACCAAATTATTTACTGCTATACACTAGCATATTTAAACTAAAGAACTAAATTGTTTACTATTATACACTAGTAGATTTAAACTAAGGAACTAAAGTGTTTACTGCTATGCATTAGTAGCATATTTAAAGCACAACATAAATTGATTATTTGGTACCATATGTTATACACCAAAACCACAATCACCATCAAAATATACTAATTCTTCTTGACTACTTCTTCTACTTTTTGTTTGTCATTTGCTACAATTAATTGGTGGTGACAACATTTTTATTTTTCCATTTCAAGACTCTAGGCTTATAACCATGATCAACACCTGTAGAACTTGCATTCTTGTAAGTTGTACCACTTTGTATTATTCTTTGACTTGATGTCCCAGTCTATTTTTTGAAAAAAAAAAACAATAATTAGTAATGTATTTCTTGTTAAAGAAACAATGTTTGAGTTAACTTACATTCAGTATTTGGGTTCCCCTTGGACTTGTGTAGATTCCAAATCCAGCATTCTTTGACTGGTTAGATCCACCACAATCAGCATCTATTGTTGTTTCAACTTTTTCTCTCTTCTGCCCAATAGTTTCTCTATTTATAAGATGTAGTTGATTGGTTATTACTTCTATAACAGGGATCTTTGTATCAACACAAATAGTAGATCTTGCAGATGCCTTCAAGATCCTAACTCTGCTTGTATCACCACAAACTGGTGTTGAAGATGCAACTTGACTTTAGCTTGTTAGTGCAGGTTGACTTGAGCTATCTTTTTTATTTTTTGAGGTTAAAGGTACAGGTTGGCTTGATCTTTTAGGCTAGCAACTTCCTTGTGAACTATGATCACTAGGCTGAAACCCTTAGCTATGTACTTGGATCAGGAATCTATAAATACATACACAGTAGTTATTAAATTAAAAAATCAATATGAAATCAACTTCTAAAATTAAGTTAAAATTCACTATTTTACCTTGCAATATCTTTTGTTATAGCCTTGTTGATGAAACTTGGAACATGTTATTTTCATCTTTTGTTTGGAAAACTTTCCATATTTCTTCCTTGGTTCATCTTTCCCTCTTATTCAATTTCTTGTAGGTCTGCTAGACATTTTCTTAGATTCAGGAGGCTCAATTTTTGGATTGTTTGGAAAACTTTCCATAAGCCTTCATGAAGGTTTTATTTTTATACCAATGCTCCACATAAGGTTCAGGATCTTGGTCAGCATGATACAAAGGACAAATAGCATGTTGGTAGGAAATGTCCCTCAACTACCAAGTTCTACAACAACAAACCCTATTAGTCAAGTCCACTATATACTTATACTCCCCTTCTCTAATCTCAAATCCAACACCAACATTCCAAAGAAACTTTAGATCCCTAGCCTTGTCTTTATTCTCCTCTAACATAAGTCTAGCCATAGGTGCAATATCACATATCCAAGTATCGGCAAACCTAAGTATATCTACTGTTCTAGTCATGATTTTTCTCCTACATCACGTGGGGATACAGTATCCAAAGACGGTTAGCGGGGTGAACTCTAGCATGTAACTCAGGTATAAAGATAAAATAATGTCATTAATTCAAACCAAGTCAACCAATGTACAAAAACCATATAAGAATACGTAAATATATATTTCATGCCAGGATGGGGAACATGGTTTATCTTGCACTTTAAAACTTTAACCTAAATTGTGTAGATCAACCGCTGTGTAATAGTACCCACGGGCTATATGAACCCTAGCTCTCACCTCCTGGTCGGGCTCGAGTGTGTGTAGCTGCACGAACCAGAGAATAATCTCATATATATGAATACGAATACCTCGAACTTCCCAACATATACTAAGGAGACTTAAGAACCTGATCATGTAATGATTTACGGGGGACTTGAACCTCCCTAACCATGAAATAATAATGAGGAAGACTCAAACCTCTTTAATCACTTTGACCCCTGCGTCGGCAAACACGATTTCCAGTGTGGGTCACCCAAACCTATACTTTCATGACTCATCTACACATACCTATTTATAGCCTAGTTTAAACATTTATCATACAATCCTGTTCATGAACCACAATCCAAATTAAGGCATACATTATTGGTATCGTCATACCAACTACACTTGCAAGGTAACAACAACATGCCAAAACAATTCTTGTTAACTTGGAGAAAACAACTCCCTTTGTTCATTAATACAAGGTGAGAGACACCGACTCTCTTTGTTCATTAAATCATACCATTGTATTTCAAATACCTCTTTAAATCATGTAATAGTTCAAGACTAGTTCAATTTTATAAATTCCCACAATTCTCATAATTACAACCAATTTCACATTATTGGGGTTGCGGACATAACCACTTCAAAAGTCACAAGTTTGGGAAAATCATAATTCCCTAGTTCATTCACCATACCCATACATCCACAAGTTAAAAACCATAATTAAAGCATGAAAATCATATATAAACCATAAGAAGCATTGTTCAATTCATAAACATTCAAAACTCACAACCCTTGTTTTCAAAACCAACATAAACAACCTATAAATAATACTTTAAAACACATGCTTTTGCAAAATTAATAATGGGAAAAGAGTAACATGCCTAAAATAGTAATATGTACGAAGAGAAATCACCCTTAAAAGTCCTAATTGATCAACTTCTTGAAAACCCTAAGTGTTCTTGACCTTGAGGAATTTGAGAGTGTTAAGAAGTTTCTTTGATGTGTTTATGAGGGCTAATGATACCCTAAAGAGGTTATAAGTCATAGGTTTCAAGTTGGGTAAGAGGAGAAATGTCTAGAATGCCCTTAACTTAAAAGCTGAAAAAGGGTCATCTTTGACTACAAGTCAACCATCGACTCATAACCATTCCTTACAAATCGTCACCACGAGACATAACAAAGGAAGTACCACAAAGGCACCCTACACTGTCAACCTTATGACCTAGCCACAGGAGTCGTAATAGGACCCTACAACTTGTAGGATCTAGTCATAATCAACACAGAACCTAAATTAGGACTTGCATAAGACACCCTACGATTACACCTAATGGCTTGTAATGTCTCCTAATGGCTCTTAGTGAGCCACTCATACTCAGAGCAGAATCTAGCCACAAACTTACTGATTTAGTTACGTCTCATCCCAATGACTCATCAGGACACCCTATGACTCATAGGGTCCAATCATAACCAGCGCAGTGAGCTCAAAGATCAAGAAATATTCAAGGGCCAAAAATTTGCAGTGTTTTGATTCTCCCCCGCTTAGATCATTCATCCTCAAATGATGGGTCAAGGTAATTGCTATCACTGTCCACCTTATGACCTAGCCACAGGAGTCGTAATAGGACCCTAAAACTTGTAAGATCTAGTCGTAATCAATATAGAACCCAAATTAGGACTTGCATAAGACACCCTACTATTACACCTAATGGCTCGTAATGTCTCCTTATGGCTCTTGGTGAGCCACTTATACTCAGACAAGAATCAAGCCATAAACTTACTGATTTAGTTATGTCTCATCCCAATGACTCTTTAGGACACCCTACGACTCATAGAGTCAAATCATAACGAGGGCAGTGAGCTCAAAGATCAAGAAATATTCAAGGGCCAAAAATTTATGGTGTTTTGATTCTCCCCCACTTGGATCATTTATCCTCAAATGATGGGTCAAGGAAATTGTTAGCACTATTTGACTTCATATACCTCTACTCTTACCTTTAACAAAGACAGAAAATAAAGGTGTCAAGGAAATCACCTTTTCCCTTAATGAAGTCAGAAAACAAAGATGCTAAGAATAATATATACCTTAAGCACGATTATCCGGAGTGGAAAATAATAATGGATACTAGGACTTTATGTCCTCTTCAACTACCCAAGTAGCCTCTTCAACCTTGTGGTCCTCCATAAAACCTTTACCGAAGCTACATCCTTGTCCATAACCAATAAACTTGCCGATCTAAAATATCAACTGGGACTTCCTCATAAGATAAGGAATCTGAAATAGCCACATTTTTCAAAGAAACAACCATCAAAGGATCATTCACGCACTTTCTCAACACCAAAATATCAAATACCGGATAAATGGAACTCAAACTAGGAGGCAACTCCAACTCATATGTGACACTACCAACCCTCTTCAAGACTAAGTATGGGCCGACATACTAGGGACTGAGCTTTCCTTTCTTCCCAAATCGCGTTACTCTTTCTATGGGAGACACCTTTAAGAGCACCTAATTGCCAACCTAAAACTCTAATTCCATACACCTCACATCTGCATAGGACTTTTGGAAACTTTGGGCAACTTTAAGTCTATCCCGAATCACCTTCACTTTCTCCATCACTTAGTGAACCAAATTTGGGCCAAACATCTCAGCATCACCAACTTCAAACCACCTGATGGGAGACCTATACCTCCTACTATACAATGCCTCAAATACAGCTATCCCAATACTAGAGTGGTAGCTATTATTATATGCAAACTCTATAAAAGGCAAATGATCAACCCAAAAACCACCATAGTCAATCACGCAAGCTTGAAGTATATCTTCCAATGTATGAATAGTCCTTTTCGTTAGCCCATTCGACTGCAGGTGGAAAGCAGTACTAAGGCTCTCTTTAGTTCCTAAACCTCTCTAAAATGAATGCCAAAAGTGTGATGAGAACTGAGTGCCACGATCTGACATGATAGAAACAAGAGCCCCATGAAACTTTACAATCTCTTGGAGGAACAACTTTGCATAATCATTTGTCAAATAATTATCCTCACTAGCAAGAAGTAAGCAGACTTAGTCATCCTATCCAAAATAACCTAAATCGAACCAAAACTAATTTTAAGACCAAGGAAGATAGGTAACAAAATCCATATTAATTATTTCTCATTTCTACACCGGTAGTTCAATCTCATAAGTCAACCCATTGGGTCTCAAGTGTTCAACCTTTACTAGTTGACACATCATGTATTAAGCCGCAAAACTGGCCATATCTCGCTTCATATTATACCAGCAATAAATCTCTTTAAGATCATAATATATCTCTATCAAACTGGGATGAATGGTATAACGAGACTCGTGAGCCTCATCAAAGATCCACTCCCATAACCCATCTACATTGAAAACACATAAACTGCCTTGGTACCTCAAGATACCATCGCCACCAATCTCAAAAGTGATATGACCTGAATCTGAGCCTGGTCGTGTTGGGTACCTCAGGTTCAACAAGGACCGGAGACCACCCCTAATACCCAAACCATCAACCACCTTACCTAAAATGCCTTGAACTTTGTCCCTTGTTAATTTCTTAAGTGGTGAACTATCTGATCATCATACGACTCACACCACTTGTCGTATGGTATGGGGAAAGGTCTAGGAACCCTAGTCGTATGTTGGTCAGTATGTTGTTGGCCAAATTTTATCCTGTCTACGAGAGACTCTATACGAGTCTTATGGTAATGTGATGAGAAGGTAGGGTCCAATCGTATATTGTCCAGTGTCTATCCCTTAATGTTCTGTCTTGGATATGACTTAATGATACTAGTCATATGATATGGTGACGAGTTGGGCATGGGAGTAATATGTTGGAGAGAATATGGTGTCCTAATTTCTGTTTTGGTGAAAACTTGAGGGTACCACTCGTATGATGTGGTGACGAGTTGGAGGATCAACTCGTACCCACCTATTAGTTTTCTATAGCTTTTAAGCTGAGGGTATTTTAGACATTTCCCACCCTAAGACCTTAAGACCCCATATTTTATAACACTTATTGGGAATTTATCCTATACTTTAGAAGATCAAACACTCTCTAAACTTTTTCCAAAACTTCTCAAGAAAGATTGGGCTAGGGTTACTTTAAGGTGGCCATCTAGAGGCTTAAGGATCAAAATATCTTCGTGAATCTTCGTAACCCAGGAATGTGACTCTTCCTTAATTGTTAGCTTACAAAAATCATATGTTTTAAACATTGTTCATGAACCATTAATGGTAGTTTTGAAAATTATGATTAAGGATTTGAATGCATAATGTTGAGTATTATTTTCTCGTGGTTTAAATTGTGACTATACAAGTTTTGATAATATTTTTGAACACATGGGTACTTGAGAATTTTGATTTAAACTAAGGGGTCATGGTTAACCCTAACTTAATGGTTTTTGGCTTGAATAATGGTTTGATAATGGTATATCCTCAACCTGTTTTGAAATTGCCTATGAGAATGATCTTGTGACATGTTGAATTGTGTTTTGAACTAAGGCATTGGCCTAATAATATAAGTGGTTGGTAAATGATTTTATGAAAACCTTGTTGTCCATAAATTGGATTGAATTGCTAAATCAGTTCTAGTCCCTAAATATTGAATTGAATTGATGTCTTTGTTAAGACAATGGGTTTGAGTTCCAGAGTTGATTAATAATGGTTATGGCATGTTGTACGCTTGCCAGTGGGGTTGGTATGAAAATACCAACAAGATGCCTTTGGAAAGTAATTGGATTAATAGTTGTGTATGTGAAATAAATGTTTTAATTTGGGCTTTAAAATGGGATGTGTAGCCGGGCCGTGAAAGTGGAGTCCAAAGAACTAACACCAAAAATTGCTCTAGCTGGTGCGGGTGTCTATATGACCGGGAGGTTCGAGTCCTCGGAATGGATATATGAATCATAGGTTCAAGTACCCCATATTGTATACATAGTTGCTTAAGTCACCTTGAGTATGCCAGGAGGTTTGAATCCCCTATAATGGCATATATAGATATGGATATTCTCTAGTTAGTGCAGCTACACGCACTAGGGCCCTTCCAGCTAGGGGAGAGATGGGCCCATATAGCCAGCCGATGCCTTGTTATATAACAGTTATGCTACACATCCCAGGTTAAGGTTTTTAAATGCATGCTTAAATGCATGTTAAGCCTTGTTCCATATCTCGGCATGATAAATATATATATATATATATATATGAATATATATGGTTGCATATGTTTATTTGACTTGGTTTTGAATTATTATATTATTTTATTCCTCTATCCCTAGGTTACATGATAGCGCCCCAACCACTAACCATCTCTAGACGTTGTATCCCTACGTGATGCAAGTACCGAAACTTCATCTCTTTTCCTGCAGAGTGATCAAGTGTTCGAGTTAGTTCGTGAGTTGACATTGAAGTGGTGAGCTTCCATATTTTGGAAAGATTCATTTCATGGTCTTTATATTCTATGTATCAGACTTTATTAAACTTTGTTTTTGGCTACTGTCGAGGGCATGTCCCGATATTTTATTGATTTTGAATATATAGAGGCTTTGCTAGACTACTATGGACTTGGGTGGTTTGGTTGGTTTTTTTGCAACGGACCTATTGTCCGGTTGCCAGTGGTTGGTATAGACTTATCATGAATGGTTATTAGTTTAATTCTACGCTCTTTTGTTATATGTTCAGAATTCATCCGACACTTGTGGTTGTTGTGTTGGTTAGGTTAGGTGAAGGGGGTGATCTTTGTTCCACGTGGGACTTGAGATACCCATCATGACCAGACCCTGGTTCGGATCATGAAATTACCGCATTTCAGATGAATTCCGAACATATAAAAAAATAAGAAAACTAGAACTCAAAGATATCATAATAAGAGTATAACCAACCAGCAACTAAACCATCCCAAGTCCACAGTAGTTCAACAAAGCCTCTACCAAACAGAACATCCATAAAGTGTTGGGACATGCCCCAACTATAGCTAAAAATAGTATCCAATAATCTATGACTCAAAAGAAAATATAATCCTAAGATAAATCCTTCCAAAGCATGAAAGCTCACCACTTCAAGACGACTCTCAATCAATCCGCAATCACTGAGCAAGAGAAGTAGAAGTATGGCTAGTCTTGCATCGTGTGGGGATCCAGCGTATGTAGAAGGTTAGAGGTTGGAGCGCTAACATGTAATTCAGGGTTAGGGAATAACATAATGCCATGATAATAGTTTAAATCATACAAAATTCCATGAACATTATCAAATTCATATACGTATAAATATGTATATCACATACAGGGGTAGCGAACAAGGCTTAACATTCATTTTAAAACCTTAGTTTGGATTGTGTAGCTCAATTGTCATATTAATAGTACCCACGTGCTATATGGGCCCCAGTTTTCACCCTACTGGTCGGGCCCTAATGCGTGTAGCCACTCAGAGAATAATCTTATATATATGCACGGGGTACTCGAACCCTACAATCATATACTAAGGTGACTTAAGCAACCGATCATAAGTGTGAGATGGGGGACTCTAACCCTCTAATCATAATTATAATAACAATAAGGTAGACTCGAACCACCTGGTCTAAGTAAGGGTACTGGAAACCTCAAGCCATAACGACCCCCGCACCGGCTAGCGTGGTTCCCAGTATCAGTCACTTAGACCTCCACTTTCACGACTCAGCTACACAACCCTTTTTTAAAGACTAAGTAAAATATTTACCACACATTCCCATTTACTAAACCATGTTTCAAATTATACATTATTGGTATTGTCATACTAACTACACTTGCAAGGTAATAACATCATGCCAAAATAATTTCCATTAACGTAGGGAGAATAACTCCCTTTGTTCAATAAATCAAACCATTGTGTTTCAAATACCTCTTTATATCTTATAATAGTTCAAGACTAGTTCAATCACACAAATTCCCACATTTCTCCTAATTAAAAGCCAATTTCATATCATGGGGTTGGGTTCATAACCACTTCAAAAGGCACAAGTTTAGAAAATTCACAATTCCCTAGTTTCATCCACCATACCCAAGCACCCACATGTTCAAAACAATTATTAAAACCTAAGTAATGCATCCTAAGACCATGGGAAAATATTTAATTGACCATTTATGTTAAAACACTTAACCATGTCAAAAACCAATGCTTTAAATAAGATAAATAACCATGTACTTTCATGAAGTAGGGATATTAAGTTTAAGGGTAGAGTCACATGCCTGAATTACAAGGTTTCACGAAGAGAAATCGACCCTCGAGCCGTTAGATGACCAAATTAGTAAAACCCTAGCTTGACTTGCTTGAGAGGATTTAGAGAGAGTAAAGAGAGTGTTTAATCTGTTAAAGTGTGGAATGAATGCCCTAAAAGTGTTGATGTGGGGTCAAAAGGTCTTTAAGTGGGAAATGTTTAAAGTGCCCCTAATTTAAAAGTTGAAAAAAGGTCGCGTTTGGTATGAGTCAACCCTTGACTCGTAGCACTCCTTACAACTCGCCACCACGAGTCGTAACCAAGGCAGTACCACCAAGGCACCCTACACTGTTATCATTATGACTCAACCAACCAACCCATAATGAGACTACTACTCATAGGGTCCATTCGTAGTCAACTCAAAATCCAAATTGAGACTTACATTGGATACCCTACGATTACACCTTACGACTCATAACTTATCCTCATGGCTCTTAGTGAGCCACTCGTACTCAGAGCAGAATCAAGTCACAAACTTACTATTTTGGTTACGACTCATCAGGACACCCTATGACTCATAAGGTCCAGTCATAACTAGGGAAGTGATGCTCAAGTATTTTCCAAGGGCCAGATATCGAGGGTGTTTTAATTCTCCCCCACTTAGATCATTCATCCCCAAATGATGGGATAAGGAAATTACAAGAATGACATGACTTCATATATCTCTACTCCTATCATTAAGACATAAAACAAATATACTAAGAAATTTACAATCTTCCTTTAACAAAGATGTTAAGAACAACACATACCTTAAGCACAATTTTCCAGAATAGGGAATAGGAATGGATACTTGGACCATGTCCTCTTTGGCTTCCCAAGTAGCTGCCTCAACCTTTGGCTCTACCAAAGAACCTTTATCGAAGCCACATCCTTAGTTTGCAAATGAAGGACTTATCGATCCACGATTTCAACAAGGACTTCCTCATACGACAAGGAATTCGAAATACCAATATCCTTGATAGGCACAATTAGCTACGGATCACCCAAACACTACCTCAATATTGACACATGGAACACCGGGTGAATGAAACTCAAACAGAAGGAACCTCCAACTCATATGCTACACTGCTAACCCTCTTCAAGACCAAGTACATGCCAACATAACGGCGACTGAGTTTTCCCTTCTTCCCAAACCACCTTACTCCCTTCATGGGAGACACCTTTAAGAACACTCAATCTCTAACCTCAAACTCTAACTCCCTACGCCTCACGCCTGGATAGGACTTTTGGCAACTTTGGGTGGTCTGAAGCCTATCCCAAATAACCTTCACCTTCTCCATGGCTTAATAAACCAAGTCATCGCCAAACAACTCATTTTCACCAACTTTAAACCACCCAATAGGAGATCTATACCTCCTTCCATACAAGGCCTCAAAAAGGGCCATTCCAATACTAGAGTGGTAGATATTGTTATACACAAACTCTATAAGAGACAAATGATCAACTCAAATACCACCATAGTCAATCACGCAAGCCTAAAGCATATCTCGAATATCTGAATAGTCCTTTTTGCTTGCCCATTCGACTGTGGGTGGAAAGCAGCACTAAGTCTCACCGTAGTCCCTAAACCTTTCTTAAACTAACACCAAAAGTGTGATGAGAACTTAGTACCATGATTTGACATGATAGAAATAGGTGCCCCATGCAGCTTCATAATTTCCTAAATAAACAACTTGGCATAGTCCTCAAAAGAGAAATTCATCCTCACTGGCAAAAAGTGAGCAAACTTAGCCATCCTATCCACGATGACCTAAATCAAATCAAACTAATTCTGAGACCGAGGAAGACCGGGAACAAAATCCATATTGTCACTTCCCACTTCCATACAGGTAACTCAATTTCGTGATATAACCCTCCGGGCCGCGAGTGTTCAACCTTTACTTGTTGATGCACCATGCATTTAGCCATAAAACTGGCCACATCTCGCTTCATAATGTTCCATCAATAGATCTCTTCAAGATCATGATACAACTACTTTAAACTCGGATAAATGGCATAACGTGACTCATGAGCTTCGGCCAAAATCATCTGTCTTAACCTATCAACATTGGGAACACACAACCTCTTGTGGTATCTCAAGATAACATCACTACTAATCTAGAAGGACATCACTTTATGCCTTCCCACATCATTGCTTACTTGCATCAAGATAGGATCCAACACTTGTTTTTCTTTCACTTCATCACCAAGAGATGAGTGTGTTACCTTATAAATAAATACACCATGATCTTTGGAGTCCAAGAGATAAACTCAAACATTAGCTAAATAATGAATATCCTTTACTAATTCTCGTTTTTCCTCATCCACATGAGCTAGACTCCCCATGGATAACCTGCCAAGAGCATCAACAACCGCATTAGCTTTACCTGGGTAGTAATGGAGACTCATGTCGTAGTCTTTTAGCAACTCAGGCCATCTCCTTTGCCTGAGATTCAGCATTTTTTGGGTGAACACATATTGCAAGCTCTTATAATCAAAAAAAAATATCCACATGAATCCTATACAAATAGTGAATCCAAATCTTCAATGCGAACACCACCAATAACTCTAAGTCATGCATCAAATAATTCTTCTCATACACTTTCAACTGCCTAGAAGCATAGCCCACCACCCTACCATGTTGTATCAACACACAACCAAGTTCCACAAGGGACGTATCGCAATAAACCACAAATCCATCATTACCCTCAGGCAAGGTAAAAACTAGAGTTGAAGTTAACTTATCTTTCAGTTTCTCAAAAATACCCTAACAAGCATCTGACCATAAGAACTTCACCTTTTTCTTGGTCAACTTAGTCAGCAGGGCAGCTATATTTGAGAAACTCTCCAAAAATCTCCTATAGTAACCAGCTAAACCCAAGAAGCTCCAACTATTAGTTGGAGTCGTAGGCCTAGTCTACCTCTTAACCACTGTAAATTTCTACGAATCCACCATAATCCCTTCAATAGAAATGATATGACCCAGAAAAGTAACATCTTTCAACCAGAACTCACACTTCAAAAACTTAGCATACAGATGCTGATCTTTCAAGGTATGAAACATAATATGAAAAAGATCAGCATGATCTGCTTCACTCTTGGAATACACCATAATGCCATCTAAAAACACGATGACGAACAAATCTAGAAACTAATGAAAGACCCTATTCATCAAGTCCATGAATGTCGTTGGGGCATTAGTCAACCCAAAAGACATGACTAAGAACTCAAAGTAACCATACTAGGTTTAGAAGGCAGTCTTATGGATATCCACCTCTATAATTTTTAGCAAATGAAACCCATACCAAAGATCTATCTTAAAAAAAAACTTAGCACCCTGAAGATGATCAAAGAGATCACCAATCCTCAAAAGTGGATACTTATTCTTTACGGTCACCTTATTCAATTATCGATGATCAGTATATATTCAAAGGGAATCATCCTTCTTACGCACAAACAAAATAGGAGCACCCCATAAAGACACATTAGCACGGATAAAACCCTTGTCAAGGAGGTCTTTAAACTGCTCCTTATGCTCCTTCAATTTGGTCGAAGCCATTCTATAAGGAGGGATAGAGATAGGATAAGTTTTCAGTTAATGGTCAATCCCAAAATTAATCTCACTATTGGGAGGGACACTAGGAAAATCATTAGGAAAAACTTTGGGGAACACATTAACCATGAAAATGGATTGTAAGGAAGGACACTCTAAGTTAGAATCTTTAACCCAGACCAAATGAGAAAGACATCCCTTGGAAATCAATTTCTGCACACTAAGATATGATATAAACCTTTCCTTAGGCACTAGAGAACCCCTTTCCTACTCAATAACTGGCTCATCAAGGAATTTAAACATAAATCTATGGGTTCGACAATCTAAGAAGGCACAACATGAGTGCAACCAGTCCATTCCCACTATGACATAAAGATCAACCATGTCTAACTAATGACGTACAAACTGCACCTTCTTTTAAAAGATGATATAATTGTTGTCAAAATATAGTAACCCAATAAAAGTTAGGGTTGAATCCTAACAGAACACATGAAATTTTAGATCTCAGCAGTTGTATTCAATGGGAAGAACTAGAAAAGTAAATGGGGTGTTTAGATGCAGTAACCTCGAGCAAGTAAATATATTAACTTCGATTGTAATCAATTGTAGGTGAACACTAGGATTATGTTCCCCTAGATTCTCAACTCCGTAGGCTTATCATACTTTATTGAACCAACCTGAAACTTTGCATGCAAAATCGATAAGTTATGTACCTTCTACAGTCTTTTGGACGAGCAGAAGGATTTTTTCATTTACCTTTTGAGTCTTAGTATGTCGTCTTACTAACCCTTATCTTGATCCCAGTTCACTATTACCTTTTGTGTATCTAGTCATTAGATGAAATCTAACCATCTTACTTAGATAAAACCTAGAAGCGTGGATCGACAGTTAAATTTTAAATTACTATTGTCTTTATCTTTTACTAGTTACTATACCTCTTTTGGATAAAGTAGCAATATCTAGGTGGGATCGTAACATGTGCACCCATTAAGAAAACTATTATACTCCATAAAGATAAAGCAATGCATACATGGGTATCGGTTTAGAACGATAACAACACTTCTCCTACTTCGTCAATCCATTAGGGTTTTCACAACCTTAGCTATGGGTTTTAGACGCCCATGCTTGTAAAGAAATCAATATCATTCATAATCGAAAGCATAGGTAAAATCACAATGATAAGAAGTATAAAAACCCACAACCATAACTGAATTAATCAACTAAAGTCAATACAAGAGAATCCCAAGATCAAATTTGAATCTTGGAATCAAAATATATTTGTTAGTATCAAAAGTGTGTAACTCCTACCAAAAACACATAAAGGGTATTTATAGTACATGAGGAAACCCTAAAACCAAATCCCGAATGAAATAGGAGAAAAAAAGGTCGGTGGCCACATGTGGTCTGCACTTGTGCCCTGAACTTGGGTGCAGGTAGTACCTACGGTCAGTAGGGTGAGCGCAGGTGCAACGCGCAGGTACCAGGATTCAAAAATCTTATAGGTCAGCTCTTGGGGTTTTGAACTTCTGGCACTTTCTTTGATTGCTTGCGGTTCATAGGTCCTACTTGCGGTCCACATGTTGACTAGTAAGTGTCGAGTCATCTTTTCAGCTCTTCTTTAATTCTCGAACATTCTTTAGTCACGAACAAGTCGAAAAGTGTCCCGAACATTCATAATTGCTCCAAAAGTATCCAAAAACACCTTTTTCATCTTTTTCACAAACTTAGCATCCAAAACATGATTCCCCGCAAACATACCCAAAACACATCATATCTAACAAAATAACCTCAGAAACTTGCATATTTTCCTCATTTTAAGCATCGAAAGTGCTATATTTCTATAGCACATCAACATCCTCAACTTAGAACGTTTGCATGTCCTTAAGCAACAAAACACAATAAAATAAAAAAGTCGCTTAACTAGAAAAATCTAAGTTATTCAAGGCAGTTAGTCAACACTTAATCTCAAATTACAACACCCCCCTCCTATCTCACTTTTCAAAACCAACTGTGTATGAACATGAAGAAAAACAATGTGACACAATGGGATCAAGGTATGGCATTATATTAGCAACAACAAACCATGCATATGTACAAGTTACAATACCCAAAATAAGCAAATAGCTAGCAATATGACTCAAGTGCCCTCACAACAAGAATGTCCCACTCACTCATATAAAATATTGCATGTCAATGTAGGGACGGTCAAGAGACACTCACACTCAGAAGAGAAGTTCTAATCAAAGGATGTTAATATCATAGGCTTGCCCTTATTTTCTTTACCTTAGTTTTAGATAGTCTTGTTAGGATCACTATAGGAATTTTCTCGGCTTGTAATGTAGTCTTGGGGGCTAGTATGGTACATATGGACATATCAAGTGACTAAGCCTCCTTGGCACTACACTAACCTTGGGGTCTCACTTACTAGACAATTTTCTTTTATTTCACTCTTATTTCTCCCTTTTTATTCTTTATTGAACATTCAGGTTAGATGTGGTCTTTTATTCTTTTTTTTTCACAGTTTCATAATTTTTCTTTTATTTCTTTCTTTTTATCTTTCTTTTTCTACCACACCCAACCCTACTAACTTTTTCTCTTATTTTACCCTCCTTTATACCCATTTTACACGACCCATCCCTATGATAGCACCCTCAACTTAAGCATTTTGCGTTAGTTGAGGAGCTCAATGTCCAAGGAGGACTAGGGAAAAAATAGGTTCATTGTAATATAAATAGGAATGTGAATGGTGAAACAAAAAAAATAGGCTTATAAGGCTCAAAACAAGGATCTAGAGATATCTTTTACACATGGAAGGTTATTTAGGCTAAAAGTGGACTAAAATAAAAAATGGCTTATGATTCTTTCCTAACCGACTATCCCTCAACCTAGGCAAGACTGACCAGGCAAGTTCTGAATTCAACACACAAAGAAAGCTAGGTAGTATCTCACACACATATGACACGGAATCAATATTATCAACTACTACCTATCCAGTTCATACAATTGTTAGCAAGTGATTATTATGTCCTAATTCTAATGGCATAACAAATCCATAATGTTCATACATATATACATTCATACGGTTCTAAAACACAAAATTTTGGATGGGTATCAAAAATCAATCAAAACCTGACTATAACCCTAAATACTTAAAAATATCCTAATTACACAAAAACAAAATACAATACGACGTAAAACACAATAATAACACAAAATTATCCTAGAAATACCGGTTCTTCAACCATACCATGGCCTATAGGAAAAGAAGCACCGTAATAAAAACTTGCAACAGCATGGTATGCCCACCCCCACTTAAAAATTGTGTACTATCCTCAATTTACTAAAACAAAGTAAAACCAGGGAAGTAAGAACACACCTAGGACACAGTAGGCGTCTGTGTACCTTGGGTTACCTCCCAAGCAGTGCCTGATTTACTATTGTGGCACAACTCAGTTCTCTTGGCTACTTAGATTTTATCAAGGTGTATTTTAGCAAAAATTCTTACTTCTTCTAGGTTTTCTATGTAGTGCTTCATTTGCTACCCGTTCACTTTAAATGAAATATCACCATTTCGCTTTATCTTAATAGCAACATATGAGAACATCTTTACTATAGTGAATGGTCCAATCCATCTTGATTTCAGCTTGCCATGGAACAAGCATAGTCTTGAATTATATAACAAGACCAAACCACTAGGTTTGGATTTTTTTTCTCGATCTTCTTGTCATGATGCAGCTTTATTTTTTCTTTGTATATGGCTGAGCTCTCAAAAGCATAGAGTCAAAATTTATCCAACTTATTTATCTTGCCCAACCATAAGTTTGTTGCATCACGTCACTCAAAATTTAGCCTTTTCAACGCCCATAATGCCTTATACTCAAGCACAGCCGGTAAGAGACATATTTTTCTATGCATAAGCTGATATAGAGAGGTGTCTATGGGGGTCTTACAGGTTGTCCAGTAGGCCCACAATGTATCATCTAACTTTCTAGACCAGTCAGTCCTGTTGGAATACATAGTTTTCGCCAATATAAACTTTATCTCTCTATTGGAGACTTCGACTTGCCCACTTGTCTGAGGATGGTAAGGTATCGCCACCTTATGCCTTACACTATATCTTTGAGTAGTTTTTTGAACAACCAGTTGCAGAAGTATGACCCACTATCACTAATAATTGCACGTGAAGTGCTAAATCAAGAAAAGATGTTTCTCTTTAAAAAGATGGTGATAGTTCTACCTTTATTATTTGGAAATGTAACTACCTCCACCCATTTTTATACAGAGTCAACCGCTACCAGAATATATCTCATGGCAAGAAGCTCACAAGTGGGCCCATAAAATTAATCCCCCACACATCAAACTACTCCAACTTCAAAAGAAGTGTCATAAGGAGTTCCTAGTACCATGAAATATTGCCTTGACACTGACATTGTTCACAGGCTTTTGAAAAATCATGAGCATCCTTGTAAATTAAAGTCTAGTAAAACCCACACAATAGAATTTTGTGGGTTATCCGTGTGCCATTGTGGTGACCCCTAACTGGTGAAGAATGACAAGCTTCCAGAATGCTCATCTTCTCTACATCTTGAATGCATCTTCGAATCACACTATCAGGGGATATTCTAGAAAAATATGGCTCATACCAAGAGAACTTTCTTAGCTCGTGCATAAATCTCTGTCGTTGCTGGAAGTATAGATCTTTCGGGACAAGATCGCTTGCTAAATAGTTGGCAAAATTAGCAAACCATGGAATCAGATCTTGAGATATTGCCAACACTCGCTCATCAGGAAAAATATTATTTATCTCAAGATTATCGCCTAATGGTCTCCTTCTTAAGTCTGGATAAGTGGTCTTCAACTTAATTTTATCCCTTTTTAGTTCTTGACTTCAAAATCAAACTTCTGCAGCAAGAGAACCCATCGAATCAATCTGGGTTTGGCATCTTTCTTTGACATCAAGTACCTCAAGGTTGTATGGTTAGTGTGCACTATAACCTTAGTCCCAATCAAATAACACCAAAATCTTTCAAAAGTAAAAACCACCATAAGTAGTTCCTCCTCTATAACAGTATAAGTTTTCTGTGTGGGGTTTAAAGATTTGCTAGCATAGTAGATGGGATGCAGTATCTTTACTCTTTTTTGGCCTAGAACAACTCCCAAGGACACTCCGCTCACATCACATATTACCTCAAAAGGTATAGACCAGTCAGGAGACACAATAATGGTTACTGAAATCAGCCATTCCTTTAGGCATTTGAAAGCCTTGAGGAAAGCATCATCCAATAAAAATTTCACCTCCTTCTCTAAAAGCCTGCATAGAGGACATGCAATTTTAAATAAGTCCTTGATGAACCTCCTATAAAAAACTGCATGTAAAAAACTTTGTATGCCTCTAACTGACACTAGCAGCAACAACTTCTCAATTACCTCAATCTTTGTTTTTATCTACCTCAATACCATGTTTAGAGATCTTTTGCCCTAGCATGATACCTTTTTTCACCGTAAAGTGGCATTTTTTCAAGTTTAGTACCAAGTTGCACTCTATACATCTTTGTAGTGCACTGGCCAAATGGGCTAAAAATTATCGAATGAGTTCCCAGCCACTGAAAAGTCATCCATGAATACTTTAATAGTTTCTACCATCATGTCGAAGAATATGGACATCATACATCTCTGAAAAGTGGCAGGTACATTACATAACCTGAACGATATCCTTTTGAATGCAAAGGTCCTATAGAGGCAACTAAAAGTAGTCTTTTCTTGGTTTTTAAGAGCAATCATGATTTTATTATAAACTGAATAACTTTTAATAAAATAATACTGACCCCTGTCTGCTAATTTTTCCAGCATCAGGTTTATGAATGGCATAGGGAAGTGGTCTTTTTGTAACTTGTTAGCTTTCTGTATTCCATGAATACTCTCCAATCGGTCATTGGCCTTATAGGTACTAATTCATTTTTCTCATTTGGAACCACTATGATGCCTTTTTTTGTGGGATAAATTAAACCAGGCTCACCCACTTGCTGTCTGTAAAGGGAAAAACCACCCAATATCTAACCACTTAATTATCTTCTTTTTTACTACCTTTTGCATAGGAGGATTCAGTCGCCTCTGGTGCTCAATACTGGGAATGTTGTCTAGCTCAAGTTGTATTTTATATGTGCATATACCTGGTGAAATTCATAAAATGTCTGCAATGGTCCACCCAATAGCTCTCTTGAACTTTTGTAACACTGGTATCAAAGCTTTCACCTGTGCTTCTGCCAAATTTGCCGCAATAATTACTAGTAAAGTATTATAGGCCCCAAAAAATACATACTGTAAATAAGGTGTGAGCATCTTCAATTCTAATATCGGTGGTTCATCAATCAATGGTCTTGCAAGATGTGTGGTTCTGTTTTCAAGTCAAGATCCAGCTTCTTAGGGGCATATTTGAAAGAACTTATGCCATGTAGTGCATAAACCAGCTCATCGCATTTATCAATCCCATCACTCTCAAAGTTCATGATCACTGTTGTTAATGTTTCTACCCCTAATATCTCCTTAATAGGTACATCCATTATAACTACATCATCATCCATTTGATTAATCACTGCTGCCACTCTCATATCATTAGTCTGTTGAACTATCATGCATCTGTTCAATACTATTTTCTTATTATTCCATTTGAAAGTGATCTCCTCTAGGTTTATATCAATCAATAACCGACCTGTGGACAAGAAAGGTCTACCCAAGATAATCAAAGAATAGGCATCCACTTTACAATCTAAAATTATGAAATCAGTTGGATAAGTGAATGATCCCACCCTAACTTCTACATTGCGCACAATACCTACTGGCTTCTTTACAGATGAATAATCCATCAACAACCTTGAAGATGTAGTCTTGAGTTTGCCTAACCCCAATACCTTGTATATTACTAATGGCTTTACATTTATTTCTACTCCCAAATCGCATAGAGCCTGATTAATGTCATAAGGCCCAATAGAACATGGAATAATGACTGCACCTGGGTCACTCTTCTTTTCTATTGATGGTGTGTGAAAATCTGCACTAAACTGTTGCACTATATCGTAGAGCTCTTCTGGCACCCATTCGCCATCATCATCACTCCCAAAATCATCATCACTACAAGTTAGCTTCTCAAATTCAGCTTCAAGTGGCTCATCCGCAACAATATTGTCCTTCTTTGGCTTATTAGCAGAAGCAGAAAAGTGCTCATAAGGTGTGGAATTACTCTTCGTGTTAACAGCAAAACAATAAACCAGTGTTGAAGAATTCAACACCTTGTCACTAGGAAGTGCACCTATCTGATGTTGGGCTAAAGTGGCAGAGATTTGCACATACTACTGCTTCAACTGCTTAATAGTAGTTGAATGTGATTCAACCTTCTGAGTAAATTCTAAAACATCTGCCTTGAGTTCTTTAAGGAAAGTTTCCTAACTCTTTTGACCCTTCATAACCTTAGCCAACATCTGCTCTACTCTCAATTTTGTATCTCGTCTACTAAGTCGAATGTATTTGTCTTTATCATTATAGTTCTGACCTTGATTCCCTTGCCCATGGGCTTGAAAACCCGTCAACTGATGATCCACATACTTAGTCTCCTGCTCTATCTCAGACTCATGCACCTTAAAAGTTGCACACTATTCCCCTATAGCGTTAATCCTTACAGAATTTATTGTTGAAAATTATTTGGCCAACTCACCAATGTTTATCCTTAGTAGTGAAATCTCCTGAGCTACAGCATCCTCAACTACTTTTTGTTCACCAGAAGCCCAAATGGCATAAATGTCAGACCCTCTCTCAATCTTTCGAGTTTACCACCCTCGGTTAATGAGATTTGGTCCATAATACTCAAAACCATCTCCCATCATAATTTCATTAAGGCTCCTCCGGAGATAGTATCTGTCATTACTCTGGAACTGATAGTTGGGCTCTACAAAAGATCTCCAATAAGCTTATCCCTGAAATCTGGTGGTTGGGCACCATGCTAGGCTTCTTCTTGAACCTAAATCATTCCTCATACATAGATTCTGACTGCAGCTGCCTGAAGATATAAATATGGTCCTTTAGATGCAATACCCTGGGTGTAGTAAAGAACCTGCTCAAGAATTATCTATGTAACTCGCTCTATATGGTGATTGACCCTCTTGGAAGTTCCCCTAGCCATAAAGATGCTTCTCTAGTAAGCGAAAAGGGAAACAACCTCAATCTCAATGCCTCCTGATCTACCCTAGGTATGGTATATAAAGTGCAAATCCCAGTAAAATTGGCCAGATGCATGTTTGTGGCATCTGTAGACTACCCTGCAAACACTCCATTCAAGTATAAGAACTGAATCATAGCAAAAGAAATGTTAAACTTGACATCAGAGGGCAAAAAAGAAGGAATAATAGCTCTAGTCTCTACCGGATGAATGTATCCCAGATCTTCTTCATTAACAATATATGGTTGCATATACTTATATGTTGGGACTACTTGAGGATGGTCACCTCTGGCTCTGTTTTGGTTTCCACCGAGTACTGCTCAGTAGTCTATTGCCTGTCTCTTCTTAGCTAACTCTGCCTTTTGAGCTATATGTTAAGGTGTATCTACAAACCTCCTCTCATTTTTATCTTGATCTAAGAGATCACCAATCTATCGATCAACAATGTCCTAAACTCTTTTGGAAGGAGGAAGAGGCACAACATCACGAACCACTTCAAGAAGTTCATCTTTTTTCTGCTCCAACATCCTACTAGGTGTTCGTACGATCCTCTCTGGATTCGAATTCAGTGGGAATAAGGGATTGCCTCTACTTCATGTGCTAGGCATACACCGGGGTATGCCCAACTAAGAACATAAATACAAAAAAACACAAAGACTGCAATAACTTAAAATCACAAATCAAACACCGTGTTACCCAGCGACGATGCCAAAATTTTGATGACGTCCAAACTATACCTCCTATAAGAAGATGAAACAGTCGCTGTCAAATATAGTAACCTAAAAAAAGTTGGTGTCGAATCCCAAGGGAACACATGGAATTATGGATCTCAGCAGTTGTTGTCAATGAGCAGAACGAGAAAAGTAAATGGGAGGTTTTGATGTAGTAATCTCGAGCATGTAATTATATTAACTTCAGTTGTAATTAGTCATAGGTGAACACTAGGATTATCTTCCCCCTGTCTTCTCAACTCTGCAGACTTATCGTGCTTTGTTGAATCAACCCGATACTTTGCATGCAAAATTGATAAGATATATACCTTCTAAAGTCTTTGGACTAGCAGAAGGATTTCACCCTTTACCTTTCGGTTCTCAGGATGTCGCTTTACTAACCCTTATTTTGATCCCAGTTAACTATTACCTTTTGAGTATCTAGTTATTAAATGAAATCTAACCATCTTACTTAGATAAAACCTAAAAGTGTGATCGACAGTAATACTCCAAATTGTTGTTGTCTTTATCCTTTCCTAGTCACTACTCCTTTTTTGGAGTAAGTAACAATATCTAGGCATGATCCTAATATGTACACCCATTAAGAAAACTATTATAATGAAAATAAAGCAATGATGGGCATTGGTTCAGAACAACAACACTTCCCCTACTTTATCAATCCGTCAGGGTTTCCACAACCCTAGCTATGGGTTTTAGCCTCTCATGTTTATGAAGAAATCAATATTATTCATAATCGAAAGCATAAACGAAATCATAATGATAAGAAGCATAAAAAAACAAAATCGTACCAGAATTAATCAACTAAAGTTAATACAAGAGAATCCCAAGATCAAAATTGAATCTTTGAATCAAAATATGTTTGTGAGTATCAAAAGTGCGTAACACCTACTAAGGAACACATAAGCATTTATAGTACATGAGGGAAACCCTAAAACCAGCCCAAACGAAATAAGAGAAATTAGGGTTGGTGGCCACAAGTGGTCTGTAATTATGCCCTGACTTTAGGCGCAGGCAGTACCTGCGGTCAGCAAGGTGGGCACAGGTGCTGGGCGCAGGTACCGAGATTCAAAAATCCTGCAGGTCAGATCTTAGGATTTTGGACTTCTTGCACTTGTTTTGCCTACTTGCGATCTATCAGTCCTACTTGTAGTCCATATGTTGACTTAGTAAGTGTCGGGAGTCATCTTTTCAGCTCTTCTTCAATTCTCGAACATGCTTTGATCATGAACAAGCCAAAAACTATCCCAGACATCTATAATTGCTCCAAAAAGTAGCTAAAAACACCTTTTTCATCTTTTTTCATGAACTTAGCATCCAAAACATGATTTCCGACAAAACATACCCAAAATGCATCATACCTAACAAAATAACCCCAGAAACTTGCATATTTTCCTTGTTTTAAGCATCGAAAGTGCCATATTTCTATAACACATCACTAACTCTACCAAATCTACCAGAGTTTCTCTACCACCGACGGATACCACATAACCCCTAGAGAATCTTCTAGCAACCACTGAGTTACCCACCAAGGTAGAAACAAAAAATGGATCAGGGATCATTTGGGACTCAAACCAAAATGTACATGCATAATGGAGTCACATAAGAAAGAGCAAACCCTGGATTAAGCAAGTAATAACAACATGAGAAAAAATTTGTAACATACCAATGATGACATCGGGAGATGCCATGGAGTCCTGACAGGTAGTAACGGTGTACAAGCGATTTCGGCCATTGCCGGTACCAGAAGCAGCACCCTTTGGTGAAAAGCTGATGAAGTGGCGATAGGAATCTTATTTGCCCTAGAAGCAACCTTAGAAAGATAGTCTATCTGTAAATGACCAATCTGACCATATTTAAAATACTTATTCCTCCCATCTTCATAAAAATCATGATGCACCTGTCCATAGAATCTACAAGGCTTTTAGAGCTCTAAACCCGCCATCATGCTGAGAATGACGATTAGTCAATGGCCTCAAATATGGAACACTAGCTCTTCTTAGGCCATTTTTCACCATCACTACTGCTCTGTTTTTTACCCCTGTCCTGATCAGAAAATCTAAATTTCTAACTCTATCTCTCCCCAATCTTAGCCTGCTTCTTTTTCTCTTCATCAACCTGATGCATAAATATCCATATCCTTGGTTAAAAAGGCAGCCTTACTCTCCAGAATTAAATCTCGGGAGAACCCGAAAACAAACTTCCTCATTCTAGCCCTCATGCTAGACACCAACTCCGAAGCATACTGAGACAACTGATGAAACTTCAAGGCATACTCCTTGATTGTCATCCTGCGTTGCCTCAAATTCACAAATTCTTCACCCTTCACCTCCCTCAACTCTTGATTAAAGAAGCGATCGAGAAAAGCTCTAGAAAAGTTCTCCCACAAGGCGGATTCAGCTTCAACACCCCTAAGTTACTCTCACTCTACATACCACTGATGCACGACATCCTTCAACTAATAATTTGCAAACTCCACACCTTTTACCACAGTAACATGTATCACGTGGAAAATTCTTTTTTATTTCATCTATGCAACCCTGAGAATCCTCCTCAACCATAGTATTAGTGAAAATAGGAGGACTCAACCTCATAAATTAGCCAATTTTAGTGGCCATGATAGAGCAACAGAATCCACGCACTTAGTCTGAGAGGCAACCAACTGAGTAAACAAATGGATTACCTGGTGAAACTCAACATTAGACATTTCAGCCTAAAGTGTCTGAAGAGGGACAGGAGAAACCGGTGGAGCTCCATTAGGGCAATCCAAAGCAGTGACCCTAGACTAGGTCTGAACCCTAGGAGTAGGATGAGCTTCATTTTGATTCTCCTCAGACGGGAGAGGAAGGTTTCCACGGATATCAGATCTTCTCGGAGGCATGATTTGAAAGGCGAACAAACAAAAATTAAAAATATTTAAGATCTTAGACTTTTTAGCTCGAAATAGAACAATAAAGAAGGGAAACATTCCTAATTGCCTTGTATTCTCTTCCTTATAAGAATGGCGTTGCACACCCATAAAAGAGACTCTACTTGACATGGCTTTATGGACACCCAATTGACCATGAACCTAAACTCTGATACCAATCTGACACGACACGAATTGGGGCCTGGTCGTCTTGGGTATCTTAGGTCTAACAAGGACCAAAGACCATCCCCAATACCCAAACCATCAACCACCTTACCCTATGTCGAATGAATTCTGAACATATAACAAGATAAGAAAACTAGAAATCAAAGATATCATGATAAGAGTAGAACCAACCAACAACCAAACTATCCCAAGTCCACAGTAGTCCAACAAAGCCTCTACCAAATAAAACATCAATAAAGAGTCGGGACATATCCCCGGTTATAGCCAAAAATAGTATCAAATAATGTATGACACAAAAGAAAATATAATCCTGAAATGGAGCCTTCCGATGCATGAAAGCTCACCACTTAAAGTCGATTGTCGATCAATCCGGGATCATTAAGTAAGAAAAGAAGAAGCATAGCTAAGTCCTACATCGCATGGGGATACAGCGTACACAGACGGTAGCGGTTGGAGCACTAACATGTAACTCATGGATAGAGGATAACATAATGCCATGATACTAGCTCAAGTCATACAAAATTCGATGCACATTATCAAATGCGTATACGTATACATATGTATATCACATACCAAGGTAGGAAACAAGTTTTAACATGCATTTTAAAACCTTAATCTGGATTGTGTAGCTCAATTGTCATATTAATAGTACGCATGGGCTATATGGGCCCCAATGCATGTAGCTACATAAACCAGAGAATAATCTCATATATATGCATGGGGAACTCGAACCGTTCAATCATATACTAAGGTAACTTAAGCACCCGATCATAAGTGTGAGATGGAAGACTCGAATCTTCCAATCAAATAATAACAATAAGTTGGACTCGAACCACCTGGTCTAAGCAAGGGGACTCGAACCCTCAAGCAATAATGACCCTTGCACCATCTATCGCGGTTCCCAATATCAATCACTTGGACCTCCACTGTCACGACTCAACTGCACAACCCTTTTTAAAAGCCCAATTAAAACATTTACCACACATTCCCATTCGTTGAACTATGTTTCACATTAAGGCATACATTGTTGGTATCGTCATACCAACTACACTTGCAAGGTAATAACATCATGTCAAAACAATTTCCATTAACCTGGGGAAAACAACTCTTTTTGTTCATTAAATCAGACCATTGTGTTTCAAATAACTCTTTATATCATACAATAGTTCAAGACTAGTTCAATTTCACAAATTCCAATATTTCTCATAATTAAAAACCAATTTCATATCATGGGGTTGGGGTCATAACCACTTCAAAAGTTACAAGTTTGGAAATTCACAATTCCCTAGTTTTATCAACCATACCCAAGCACCTACAAGTTCAAAATCATAACTGAAACATAAGTAATACATCATAAAACCATGGGAAAATATTTGATTGACCATTCATGCCAAAACCCTTAACCATGTCAAAAACCAATACTCCAAATCATATAAATAACCATGTACTTTTGTGAAGTAGAGATATTAAGTTTAAGGGTTGAATCACATGCATGAATTACAAGGTTTCACGGAGAAAAATCAACCCTCGAGCCCTTAGATGACAAAGTTGGTAAAACCCTAGCTTGACTTGCTTGAGAGGATTTAGAGAGAGTAAACAGAGTGTTTAATAGATTAAAGTATGGAATAAATGCCCAAAAAGTATTTTATGGACGAGAGGTCAAAAGGGTTTTAAGTAGGAAATGTCTAAAGTGCCCCCAACTTAAAAGCTAAAAAAGGTTGCCTTTCGTTTTAAGTCAACCCTTGACTCGTAGCCACTCCTTATGACTCTGTAATACCCCGTACTTCTACCTAGCTTAAAATCATCCAAGAAATATTAAAGACTTGTTTCAAAGATGAATCCACTTTTATAAATATGGTCTTTTCAAGATTTTCACTTCTTATCATGTGGGAAATTGAATAAGCTTTCCATCAATACCAAATTCTCCCAAATCCAACACCCGAGTAAAGAGTTAGAGCCATTTTAGTAAGACAGTATGCCACCTGAGCCATCAACGCGTCGTAGAGCAAGCTAAAATGGCAATCGTCAGAATCCAGTAATCCTTCGCGATTATGGCATGTCGCACCAAGGCTCAAATTACACCAGGGGTCCAGGTCAGGAAATTTTCACAGAATTAAAATATGCATCCAAGGGTTAAAAGTGTCAACTTCTCACCCCTATATATACCCAATAACATGTGATTCAGCTATAATTTACCCAAAATATATTGTTTCTCTCAAGTTTCTCTCAAGAACAAGCTAGGGTTTTCAATTGGGGATTCAAATCCAAGACTCAAATTCAAGAATCTCTCCGTCAATCTTCATAGAATCAAGAACTAAGGTATGCACAGTGTTCATTCATGGATTCCTTTTATCCATGAAGTCCAAGAATCAAGTTTTAAATCTTGTATTGTGAATATTTTGTTGTGGGTTGATTATGTTCATTTGATTATGGTTGTATGATTCCCAAGTTGGAATCTTTATGTGTTGTTCATGAACCTATGCTAGTATGTGGTCTGAAATATGTGAAATTGAGTTAAAATACAGAGTTTTGTTGCATTAATTTAATGGTTATGCCTATGCCCTAAGTCATGCATCCTGGGTGTTTGATAAAATACCTAAGAGAAAAGAAATAATGCATTATGGCTTAATAGTGACCCATGTGATAAGTTTATGCTTTACCCTATGACTAAGAATGACTTCAATGATATTGTGTGCATTATGAATAGTTGAAGGAATGTCCATGAGATTAGGTTAATGAAAGTATGACATATTTATATGCAATTCCATTCATGTACAAGACTATGATAACCATGAGCTTCATGAAATCCCTAAATTAATGTATTATGAATTGTTGATATTGGTCATAAGTTCAAGAAGTGTCATGTCCTGTCAGTTTCATGCTATCGAGTCCTGGGGGTACTTGTACCCGACAATTTAGCTATGTGCCTAGATCCAGTGTCATGTTTTCAAGATACTCTCAGTCAAGCCAAGATCCTTAGAATTTAGTCAGTCTCATGACTCAGGAAAACTCAGTAAATTCAGTATTAGTCTAGTCCTACTTAGTAATCTTAGTACCTCAGTGGTCTCAGTAACATCAGTACTCAATAATCTCGGTAATCTCAGTATTCCCAGAAATCTCAGTAACTTCAGTACTCTCAGTCAGTCCTCAGATCTCAGTAGCATTTCGTTAGTTAGCGAAACTCAGTGAACTCAATTTAACTCCGCTAAACAATATCATTAGTATTAGTTCAGTGCAGTTAATCAATTCAGTGTCTATTCAGTTGGGAGTAGGATTCAACACCAAGTGAACCCAGGGATGAGGACACACACTATCAGCCAGTAGAGGGTGTGATCCTTAGTAGCAATCCCTGCATTCCAGAACTACGTAGCTAGTGTAGGTTAAGATGTACCCCTACGAGTATGGGGACTATACATCTCCTTTGAGTTTTCCTTACATGAGGGGTTGACGGAAGAGATCCCTATTAGAGAGAGTTTACTCACAGCTTGTCTTTACCCGTGACATGGTACTAACACCCTTCCAGTTGGGGTTATAGGTTGGACCCCACCAGTTAAATTTCGGGGCATGTCGGTTAGATGATTATCTCCCACAGTATCAGTTTCAAATCCTGTTTCAGTAATAGAACTCAGTTCAGTTCTATAGAAATCCAGGACTGTCAGATACAGTTAAATCAGCACAGTACAGAACCCAGCTAGTTCCATCAGTATTAGGACTCTCAGATACAATCACTCATGTTATCAGTATTCAGACTCAGTAATCATGTTATCACGAACTCAGTTAATAGTATATTAATTATACGAAACCCATGTTATCAGTATTCAGTTTTAGGACTGTCGGATACAATTATTCAGACTAATTCTTTATAATCAGAACTGTCAGAAACAGTCATCTCTTTCACAGTAATACAACACTCTTTCACAGTAATACGACATTAGTTCCTCAATACTCAATAGACTCAGTCATTCAGTATCCCAGTATCAGTACTCAGATATCAGTAAATCCATGTTATCAGAATTCATGAGTCAGCATTATCACGATCTCAGTTACTGTTACGTATTTATGCATGTATTCTCACATTCATGTTATACAGTCAGTTATTATTGTTTATGCATATGAACTCTTACATTTAGCCTACCTCACTTGCATACCAATAGATTCAACGTACTGATGCATTTGCGCTATGGTGTTTTATACCATAGGTTTGAAGCACGAGCTCCCGAGCAGCCTTAGTAGATCAAACGTTCAGCAATCAGACTAGCAGTGAGTCTTCATCATTCGAGGATAGCATAATTATATTATTACTTTATTATTTCAGTAGTTCGGAGTTAGTTGGGGACATGTCCCATCAACTCTACAGTTTTCAAACAGTTTAGAGGCTTTCAGACTATAGCATGTGTTCAGACAGTTTATTTCAATTTTGGGTATTTTTTTTATACCCCATTACAAATATTGTATTATATTCAGTATTAGTTCAGTTTTGAACCTTATGGCCTTACAACTTATATTTCGCATATTTACAATGTATTATTCAGAGCTCAGTTACAGATATCAGTCATGGGATAGCTTGTGGTCCTTTGGGGTTATGAGCACCGTGTAGCATTCTGGGTACCAGATTCAGAGCGTTACAGACTCATCACCACGAGTCGTAACCAAGGCAGTACCTCCAAGGCACACTACATTATTATTATTACGATTCAACTAGCCAACCCATAATGAGACCCTACGACTCGTAGGGTCTATTCGTAGTCAACAAAGAACCCTAATTGAGACTTACACTGGACACCCTACGATTACACCTTATAACTCGTAACGTGTCCTCACGAATCTTAGCGATCCACTCGTACTCAGAGTAGAATCAAGCTACAAACTTACAGATTTGGTTACGACTCTTCCCAATAACTCATCAGGAAACCTTACGACTGATAGGATCCAGTCATAACTAGGGCAGTAAGCCAGAAGCTTAAGGATTTTCCAAGGGATAGATATCCGAGGTGTTTCAAAAAGCTACAACCTTTTGTTGTCCCACATCCCCCTTAATCTCCATTAATATAGGATCCAGTACCTGCTTCTTCTTTATTTCAGCAACAAGGGGTGACTTTGCCACCTCTTACACAAACACACCACCATCCTCAGAGTCTAAGAGAAAGACTACAAGGTTAGCTAAACAGTGAATATCTTTTACCAACTCCTGCTTATCCTCATCAACATGAGCTAGACTCATCATGGATAACTTGTTAAGAGCATCGCAACCACATTAGCTTTACCTGGGTGATTCAACTCCTTCTAGGTGAACACATATTGCAGACTTTTATGATTAGAAAAGATGTCTACATGGACTCCATACAAATAGTGATGCCAAATCTTCAATGCGAACACCACAACCAATAACTTCAAGTCATGAGTCAGATAATTTTTGTCATGAACATTCAGCTGCCTAGAAGCATAGACCACCACCCCACCATGTTGCATCAACACACAACTAAGTCCCACACGGGATGCATCGCATAAAATAAAAAATCCATCATTGCCTTTAGGCAGAGTCAAAACTAGAAATGAACTCAACTTATCCTTCAGCTTCTCAAAACTACCCTCACAAGCGTCAGACCACAAGAACTTTACCTTCTTCTAGGTCAACTTAGTCTGTGGGGCAGCTATAGTCGAGAAACTCTCCATAAATCTCCTATAGTAGCCAACTAAACCCAAGAAGCTCTAAATATTGGTTGGAGCCATAGGCCTAGGCCACTTCTTAACCACTATAACTTTCTGTGTATCCACCCTTTCACTAGAAATAACATAACCTAAAAAGTAACAGCCGTCAACCAGAACTCGCACTTCGAAAACTTAGCATACAAGTGTTGATCTTTCAAGGTTTGCAACAAGATACGGAGGTGATCGGCATAATCTGCCTCTCTCTTGGAATACACCAAAATATCATCTATAAACATGATGACGAACAATTACAAAAATTGATAGAAGACCCTATCCATAATGTCCATGAATGTTCTCGGGGCATTAGCCAGACCAAAAGACATGACTACAAACTGATAATGACCATACCGGGTTCGAAAGGCAGTCTTACGGATATCCACCCCCTTAATATTTAGTTGATGGTAATCCAATCGAATATCAATCTTAGAAAAACATCTAGCACCCTGACATTAGTCAAACAAATCATCAATCCTAGGAAGAGGATATTTATTCTTTATCACGAGCTGAAAGATGGTAATCTATGCACATCCGAAGGGAATAATCCTTCTTGCGCACAAACAAAATAGGAGTACCCCACAGAGACACACTAGGAAGGATAAAACCCTGGTCAAGGAGTCTTTCAACTGCTCTTTAAGCTCCTTCAACTCAGCCAAAGCCATTCTATAAGGAGGAAATGGAAAAAGGACGAGCATCCGAAACAAGGTCGATCCTAAAATCAATCTCTCTTTTAGGAGAGATGCTAGGAAGTTCGTCAGGAAAAACCTTGGGAAATTCATTAACCAAGGGAATGGATTGTAAGGAAGGACATTCAGAGTTAGAATCCTTAACTTGGACAAAATGATAAAGACATCCATTGGATATTAACTTTCGGGCTTTAAGATATGATATGAATCTTTCCATAGGCACTAGAGAACCCCCTTCCCACTCAATGACCGGCTCATTAGGGAATTTAAATAGGACCTTACGGGATTGACAATCTAAGGAGGCATAGCACTAGCACAACCAGTCCATCTCTAATATGATATCAAAATCAACCATGTATAACTCTATCAGATCCACCAGAGTTTTTATGCCACCAACAGATACCACACAACCCCTATAGACTCTTTTAAAAACTATAGAGTCACCCACCGGGTAGAAACAGAAAAGGGATCAGGGATACACTTGAGACCAAAATGAAAATGTACAGCCACAAATGAGGTAACATAAGAAAGAGTAGACCCCAGATAAAGCAAGCAACACACATCACGAGAAAAAAGTCATAACATACCAGTGATGACATCGGGAGATGACTCAGAGTTGTGGCGAGTAGCAAGAGCATACAAGTGATTCCGGCCAGTGTATGTACCAAAAGTAGAAGCAGTGCCCTTTTGTGCATAAGCTAATGAAGTAGCAACAGGAATCTTGTTCGCCCAGAAGCAACCTTAAAAGGACAATCCCTCTCCAGATAACTAGTCTGACCATATTTAAAGCATTTATTCCTCCCTTCTTCGCAAAAACCGCGATGCATCTGACAACAAAATCTACAAAAAGGATATGATGGAGCTAATTGAGCCCCGCTGGCCTATGATTGGGCTGCTGGTGCTCTAAACCCACTATTATGCTGAGAACGATGATCACCCAACGACTTTAAATAAGGGGTACTAGCCGTAGAGTAGGAACTAGAACCCCCCACATCTTCTTAAACTACTTTTCACCATCTCTACCACTTTACTACTAACATCTACCTTGATTAGAAAATCCAAACTTCTCACTCTATCTCTCCCCTATCTCTACCTGCTTCTTCCTTTCTTCATCAACCTAATGTATATAAGCAACTAATCTGGAGATGTCTATATGTTTTTTTAATAAGATATCCTTACTCTCTAGAATCAAATCATAGGACAACCCACAAGAAAATTTTCTCATTCTAGCTTTCATGCTAGACACTAACTGGGGAGCATATCGGGACAATTGGTGAAATTTTAAGGCATACTCTTTGATCATCATCTGGCCTTGCTTTAGATTAACAAAATCTTCCACTTTCGCCTTCCTCAACTCCTAAGGAAAGAAGCGGTCCAAAAAAACATTAGAGAAATCATCCCACAATATAATTCAGCATCGTCTTTCCTAGACTGTTCCCATTCCTCTTACCATTGGTATGCTACATCCTTCAGTTGATAGGCAATGAATTATACGCCCTCTATATTTGTAGCATATATAATCAAGAAGATATTCTCCATCTTATCTATAAAACCTTGAGGATCCTCCTCAACTTTAGAACCAGTGAACATAGGAGGACTCAACCTTATAAACTGGACAACCCTTGTTGTCTCAGAAGATGGAGTGATAGCAACTACACAATCAGGCGGAGAAGCTACCAACTGAGCCAACATATGAATAGACTATTAAAATTTTGCATTTGAAATATCATCCTGGGGAGCCTGAGGAGGACTAAAGGGGATCGGTGGAACTCCAGAATGGTAATCAGGAACTGGACCCCTAGACCGGGTCTGTACCCCATAAGCTGGGCGTGTCCTATCAATATTATCCACAAATGGGAGAGAGGAGTTTCCATGAGCTTCAGATTGTCTGGGAGGCATGATCTAAAAAGCGAACAAATGAGAATTAGAAGATATTCAAGATCTTAGACTCTATAGCTTCAAATAAAATGACAAGAAAAGGAAACATTCTGAAATGTCTCAGTCTCTCCCTTATAAGTGTGGCACACTACATACCCATAAATGAGACTTTACTTGAAACGACTTTGTTGGACACCCAATGACACCAAACCTAGGTGCTCTGATACCACCTTTGTCAGGACTAAAACCAGGGCCTGGTCGTGATGGGTATCTCAAATCCCACGTGGACCGAAGATCACCCCTTGTACCTTACAAATCAAACACACTACATCCCAAGGTCAATTGGATTCTGAATATATAACAAGATAGTGTACAATAGCCTAAGAAAGTTTTAAATGCATATTCATAACCAACCACTGACGACCGGCCAAACGCCCCACAAATATCGTCCAATAGCCACAGTAGTCCAAACAAAGCCTTCTAAAAAATGATCTAAAACTAACTATCAATAAAGTATCGAGAGAAAAAAAAACATGAAATGTAGACTTTCGATGTATGAAAGCTAACCACTTCAATGTCAACTCACGATCTGATCTCAAATCCTAATCATTAAGCAAGATGAGTAGAAGTATGGAAAATTCCTGCATCGCATGGGGATATAACGTCCGAAAATACTTAGCGGGGTGAACGCTAGCATGTAACTCAGGGATAAAGATAAAATAATGTCGTTAATTCAAACCAAGTCAACGAATGCCCAATAACCATATGGAAATACATAAATATATATTTCATGTCGGGATAGGGAACAATGTTTAGCATGCACTTTAAGGCTTTAACCTAGATTGTGTAGCTCAAATGTTATATAATAATACCCACAGGCTATATGGGCCCCAACTCTCACCCCCTGGTCAGACCTTAGTATGTGTAGCCGCACAAATCAGAGAATAATCTCATATATATATACATGGGGGACTCGAACCTCCCAACATATACTAAGGTAACTTAAGCACCTGATTATGTAATGATTTATGGGGGACTCAAACCTCCCTAACCATGAAATAATAATGAAGGAGACTCGAACCTCCCTGGTTACTTTGACCCCCGCGTCGGCAAATGTGGTTTCCAGTGTCGGTCACCCGAACCTCCACTTTCATGACTCAGCTACACAACCCTATTTATAGCGCAGTTAAAATATTTATCGTACAATCCCATTCATAAACAACATTCCACATTAAGGCATATATTGTTAGTATCATCATAAGCACTACATTTGTGAGGTAACAACAATATGCGAAAATAATTACCATTAACTTGAAGAAAATAACTCCCTTTTTTCATTAATACAAGGTGGGAGACACCGACTTTCTTTGTTCATTAACTCAAACCATTGTATTTCAAATACCTCTTTATATCATATAATTGTTCAAGACTAGTTCAATTTTATAAATTACCACAGTTCTCATAATTAAAACTAATTTCACATTATGGGGTTGGGGACATAACCATTTCAAAAGTCACAAGTTTGGGAAAATCATAATTCCCTACTTCATTTGCCATACCCATGCACCCATAAGTTCAAAATCATAATTAAAGCATAAAAATCCTATATAAACCATGAGCAACATTGTTTAATTCATATACATTCAAAACCCACAACCCTTGTTTTCAAAACCAACATAAACATCTAATGAATAATACTTTAAAACACATGTTTTTTACAAAATTAACAATGAGAAAAGAGTAACATACCTGAAATAGTAAGATATACAGAGAGAAATCACCCTTGAAAGTCTTAATTGATCAACTTCTTGAAAATCCTAAGTGTTCTTGACCTCGAGGAATTTGAGAGTGTTAAGAAGTTACTTTAATGTGTTTATGAGAGCTAATGATATAAGTCGTGGGTTTCAAGTTGGGTAAGAGGGTAAATATCTAGAATGCCCTTCACTTAAAAGCTAAAAAGGGTCGTCTTTGACTACGAGTCAACCATCAACTCGTAACCACTCCTTACAACTCGTCACCACGAGTCATAACCAAGGTAGTACCACCAAGGCACCTTACAATATGGACCTTATGACTTAGCCACAAGAGTTGAATAGGACCCTACGACTTATAGGGTCCAGTCGTAGTCAACACAGAATCCAAATTGGGACTTACACTGGACACCTTACGATTACAACTAACAATTCATAACATCTCCATATGGCTCTTAGTGATCTAGTCGTACTCAGAGCATAGTCAAGCCACAAACTTACTGATTTGGTTACGACACACCTCAACAACTCGTCGAGATACCCTACGACTCATAGGGTCAAGTCGTAACCAGGGCAGTGAGCTAAAAACTTAAAAAATTTTCAAGGACCAAAAATTTGAGGTATTTCAATAAATTAAAAATTTTAAATTATTGACAGTTAAAGAAACTTTAATATTACCTTTTGCATATCAACCATCACAGTAAGACCTGCTCCAGTACCCAACTGCAGATCCTCTTTCAAATACTTGACAAAAAACTCCAACTATGCTTGGTTTCCTATCCACAACATCCCAGGCTATAGGAAACATCTGATTGTTTCTATTCTTCCCAACTGCTAATAGAAGTTCACCCTTACAAGCACCCTTTAACAAATATTCATCAAATCCTATAATTCTTTTACATCCTTCCACCCACCCTTTCTTCAATGCATCAAGACATACATAAAAATACACAAATAAATTTTTACCTAGGACAATTTTTGTATAATTCTCAGCCAAATAGAATTACCAGGATTGGTTTTTTTATCATCTCGGCATAATCACATAATCTTGCAAACCCCAAGTTTCAGTCCCCCATGGACTCTCTTAGAACCTGTAATCAAGCCTTATAACAGATTGTCCTACCCACATATAATCTCAATTTTTCTCTGCATAGTTCTTGTATTTCTCAAATCCTCAAAGATGGTTGTTTAATTATTTTATCTCTAAATCTATTAGCAATAAATTTAGTTGTACACATTTAGTTCTTGTGTGATGTTGTGCACTTATGCACTGGATTATAGTTTCTAATCGAGAAATTACCAGAATCTTTGTCAATTGCATCATAACACAATCAACTACATTTTGGCTTGAATTTGCACTTAGCCTTCACTCTATGAGCCTCATTAGGTTTTAATGCATACCTCCCTAATGTTTTTCTAAATTCCTTAGGACCATTAAAAATCATACCAAGTTAAAAAAACAACAACACCATAATCATCATCAAATCTGAGGACATGATCCTAGATAGGAAGATTTGGAGGACGTGAATTAAGACAGAAGGCTAGGGTCAGTTTGGGTCGCTAGTGTAGGAAATTACTTGGTGAGGGTATTATTCTTGTTATGATACCTTGTTTCATGCTTTATTATGAATCTGTTTACTTTTCTCTATTTTCTATTACTTGTGGGTGTCGTATTTATGTTATGTCATCTTGTTCCATGATTTACTATGTATTTGTGTAGTATTCCCTGTCTCGAGCCGAGGGTCTATCGGAAATAACCTTTCTACTTCTTTAGAAGTAGCGGTATGGACTGCGTACATCTTACCCTCCCCAGACCTCAGTATGTGGGAATACACTGGGTTTGTTGTTGTTATTGTTGTTCTTCTTCTCCTTGGTAAATCAACACCCACAACAACATCCCCATCTGCCAAATCAGTGCTATCAATTCTATCATAGTCTGAACTATCAATGAACTCTTCATCACCTCCTAATTTACCCACATATCTTTCTTATTTTTGAAAATATTTGGAAAACCTTTGTTAATACCAGCTTCGCCTATGGGTATTTCTTCTTTTGCTTTTGCTTTTCTTTTGGATTCATTTTGCTTCTACTTTCAGCCTTAAAGTCTCTCAGCTCTTCATTAATGTCTGAATTATTCTCATCAGGGATTTCAACATCTGAATCAGTACTAGGCAGATCTAATTCATTACCATTCATATCTTTATCAAGACTTTTATCCTCATTATCATCACTGCCTATATCATCTTCATCATTACACTCGGGCGGCCCTTCTAAAAGAAGAGAACGATGTGACACAACCTTAAGCTTTTCATCAATGCCATGAAGAACAAACACATAAAGCTCATCACCATCTTTTAAGTTCTTCACAAAGTCTAATAACTCACTATCAGAACAAATTGGAACTAACTCATCACCATCTATATGTTGACAGTAAAACCCCTTAATATTTAAATACCAAGATCTTTAGTATAGGAAAGAAACTCAACAAGACTATAGTGGTCTTTATCAATAGCAATAACAAAGACATTACATCACCTTTATAACTAAGCTTAGGATCCGCTACAACGATCCTCCATGATGAAAAAAGGCCAAAATATATTTGTCAGTAATATTTTCTTAACAACCCTCAAAAGATTCTCAACAAAAGAAAATACCCAAAATAACCTTGAACTGAAAAGTACCAAAATAACTCTGTCTTTATCAGTGAAATCTTAAAAAAAAAAATCAAAATTAGTGAAGTTCCCAAAAAATCGACACAAAATCCTAACTTTATTAATGAAATCTCTAAAAAAAAAACCTAAAAACAAAAATTCAACACAACAATACAATTTATAAGGGTAAAAAGTTCAAATAGTAAAGACAAGAGAAGACTTAAAAAACAAGTTTAGTCCTATCTTCAATTTCTTCAATTTTAAACAAAATGTCTTTTATTTCATCAATGAAAATTAATCAATACTTCATTGTAAGTATTGTACCTATAAAATACACCATTTTTTGCTAGAAATCACTAGGAATTAAAGAAAAAATAAATTAAAAATAAAAAAAATATCTTTGACTTATCAAAGGTTTTTCAATCGGTTTCAGTCAAGTTGGAAATGAGAGACTTTTGGGGATTTTACTTCCTCTTAAGTGCTGAATGTTAATGTGGAAAGTTAAATTCTGCATCATAGGTTTTAATTGATTTATAAAATTCACGTGGATGGATTGAAATATTTGTGTTTGGAATTAACTTTTATCAGGGTAAAAAGTATTAAAGTAACATATTTTATATCTTGTAAAGGTATTTAAAATAAATATATTATACTTGAAGTATCAAAATAAAAAATCATGCCAAGTTGAGGACTATTTGCCGTAGAAAAAACAAGCTAAACACTAATCATCCACAAATTTTAATATTTGGTATTTTCTCCTAACATTTTTCTTTGCAGAGGCGACCAAACCCAAACGCAAACCCCAACCCTAGTATCCCAACGAACTAAACCATTCTCAGAAATCCAAGAAGGTAATTGAATCTCTTTATTTAAGGGTCTTCGATGTTATCTTAACTTTTGCCGGTTTGATTTTGCGTAGTGAATCCTCATTTGCTGATTTTGTTTTGGTTGGATCTGTGCTCTTCAGCTAGTGAATAATGGGAGACACAAAGGAGAACGATGCTTACGAGGAGGAGCTTCTCGACTATGAAGAAGATGATGAAAAAGCCCCTGATTCCATCTCTGCCAAAGTTAATGGCGAGTCCGCCAAGAAGTCAGCTTTACTCTTCACTTCTACGTTTCTGTTGCCTCATTTATGTTTTTATATATTGCTCCCATCATTCAATTTGTTTGAAAAAGAGTACCTATTTCATTTTTAAGCAATTCTTTCATTTCAACTTTTCTATTTTACATGTTTAAGACCACAATTTTGAAAGACATTCTGGTACATGCTAGGTATCTTAAGTTTAAGACCACACAAATCAAAATTCTGAACCTTCTTAAATTCTGTTCCACTTCAAAATCATACAAACAAATTGAAACGGAGTGAGTACTGTTTTGGCGTTTGTACACACTGTGACATACACATTTATATGTATTTATATCTTGATTAAAAAACAAGAAAGTGAATGGAAGAAACAAAGGAAAGAGTCAAAATACATCGTGTCTTCATTAAGGGACATTAATGAACCATCATTGGTGGACATTGCACATGATACGATCAATTCGACTCAAGGTCCGGCGCTATGCATGCATGCATGCATGTATGTATGTATGTATGTATGTATGTATGTATGTATATCTCTCTCTGTCTCTCTCTCTCTCTCTCTCTCTGTGTGTGTGCTGCATGTGTTTAATAATTTCATCAGCTCTGACCAAAATGGTCAATATGCTTATATGTCTGCTTGATCATTTTCTTGGTTTTTTCTTTTCAATCTTAGAGTTGTGGTCTATTAAATGAATTGGGTTCGAATGTAGCTAATATGTCTAATGTTTGTATTGCTGACTCAGCTATTTTGGCATTGAATCATACCATTAGTCTCAGTAGTGCAGCTATCGTAATAACGAACCAAGTTTGAAATGCTTTATTTTCCCAAAGCAGGGGTTATGTTGGCATTCACAGTTCCGGATTTCGAGACTTTCTGCTAAAGCCAGAGCTATTGCGGTCTATTGTGGATTCAGGGTTTGAGCATCCTTCTGAAGGTTGGCCAACTCATTTATGGGCACTTGATTTCGCAGAAAATCTTTTTCCTTAGTTTGTTCGTTGGATTTATAATTTGAGTACTGCTGTGCATAAAAGCTTCATACTGACTTGCAATAGAGTACGAACACTCTATCTTCCCAGTCTCCACCTTTGAGATTACACTGGGTATGTTTGTTGTCCTGCTTGTGAAAAAAAATTCATCCTCCTGTTACCTTCTTTACTCTGAAAGTATATAAGAAAAAATGACAGGTAGATATATGCTTTCACTTTCAGGGTGCTGTAATTGTTGCTTGTGAATATAGCTAAAGTAGGCTCTTCTATAAAAAATGATGAGGGAATTGCTTATTGCACAATGAAATTGTGAGCATAGATAGGTCAAGATGAGCTGACAAGAGCTAGAAAGTTCAGACAAGTTGCTCTAGCAATGGAGGTCCAACTACATGACTCTTTCTCCATATACATGACTCTTTCTCTAGCAATGATGTGCTCGCATCACTTCACGCTTTGCAGAATGCATGACGCGGAGCCTTTGTTGCTTTTTTCCACACCACGCTTCCCTGAACACTGGGTATGACGAAAACAATATGAAAATAGCTGCTACTGGAATAAGTCAAATCATTCATCTTCGTCACTTACCAAGTTGAGGTGTCTACTTATTTATGCCAACTCTTGAACTGGAGTTTTCAACAATTTAAACATGTCTTCTGAAGAACCCTCATTAGCAAGAAAATAATTGGGAGTTGTAATGTTTGTAATAGAGTCGATTTGTGGTGCATCCAAGAAGGTTATAACTGTATTCTGGAACTGATAAATATATGAAATTATTTCCGATTCCAAGTCTTTTTGAATGAGCTGAAGGTTTCATATTGGGCCCGCATATTAACTCAGTGAATTACTAGTAGGTCAACAATCTTGGGCTGAATCCTCTAACTTTGAAGTTCTGAATTTAGGCATATTCTGTCAAACACCCTATGGATTGAAGCATGTAGCTTTTCTCAGCGCAAGCTTGGGCGGGGATGTAATAGAAATACTGTTTGAAATTTCTAGAATGTGGTGCAGTTTCTTTTTCTGATCAGTATACATATCATTTTAGATATTGCGAAATGTAGACATTGGAGTTTTATCTTTTCTTTTTTGTCTTTTGATTATTCTTTCGTTATTGCCGATGATATAATGCTATTTGACGAAATCAACGAGGGTGTCGACTAAAAGTTTGAACTGTGGAGAAACACTCTCGAGATAAAATTTTTAGGATAAGTTGAATACACTAAAACCTCTCTAAATTAATATTGTTGGGACCAACAACAGCAACATACCCAGTATATTTCCAATAAATGGGGTCTGGGGAGGGTAGAGTATACGCAGTTCATACCACTATCTCAGATGAAATAGAGAGGTTGTTTCTGATTGACATTGATAAATTGATTGTTGGGACCATGAAATATTATTATTTTGTAGAGGCATTATTTAATTGATTAATTAATATTTATTAATTTAAAGAGTGTTTTCAGGATTCAATGAAGTTTAATTTTGATTACATCAAAATCATTGTATCTTACTACTTTATATATCATATTTATTGAATTAATGTAAAAAATAAATTCATTGTACATGAAGTACGTTGTATTGACACTACGAAATTCGTGTGGTGGATGAAGCCTCAAGGAATTTAAATGAATCCACTTGTGAAGACGACATTCATGAACTTGATGTTATGATTAATAATCTCGATTACCACAATATAATGGATGTCAATAGTGTGTTGGATTATCTGGGTGAAAATGATACATATTCAGAGGTTCAAATCTTAGAAGAAATTGTGGATACCATTGGAGAAAACAATGTTGCCGATGAAGTTGAAGACGATACAATACCTTTGGATCCATTTACACGTAAGAAGCACTTATTGCATCTAAAACTTTGCACAATTTTTTGGTGCAGTTCGAGAAGACAACACTGGAACTTTTGGATGCAGTTAGAAAAGTTAGAGATGAGCTTCAACTAGATTTAACTTTTAACAACGATTACCACAATAAAATGGATGTCAATAGCTTGTTGGATTACTTAGGTGAAAATGATACATGTTTAGAGGTTCAAAGCTTAGAAGAAATTGTGGATACCATTGGAGAAAACAATGTTGCTGAGGAAGTTGAAGATGCTACAATATCTTTGGAACCATTTTCACATAAGCACTTATTGCGTCTAAAACTTTTCACAATTTTTTGGTGCAGTTGAGAGACAACATTGGAACTTTTGGATGTAATTAGAAAAGTTAGAGATGAGCTTCAACTAGATTTAAATTTTAACAAAAAACAAAACCACGATAATCATATTTCACTAAATTTTCTTAGATATTTTTGTAATTTTAAAGAATTATTAATTTATTTATAATATTAATGGGGCCATATATTTATATAGCGGTCTTTCGAAAATATATTATCTTATTATTGAAATTGGTAATTTTTTCCACCTGCCCATGTCAGGGCCGGAGAAAAATGTTATCTTAGAGAGTTTATTAATTTATCGAATATTAACTTAGAGAGTTTTTACTGTATATGTAATGCAAGTTTAGTCAATGTAAGATGAGTGAAATTAAGGTGGGATTAGACGGGATTGCTATGCTTAAATGCAAATAATTCAGACATCTAGGCTCGCTGTTCCGAGAGAGCAAAATCAAGTTGGTTGGTTGAATGCCATTGAGGCGGTGGTATGTGATAGAATGATGCCTACTGAAACTAAAGGCAAGTTCTATGGAACAATTTGGACCAAAATGTTATATGGTAGTGAATGTTGGCCGTTAAAGTTCTACACATTCGCAAGATGAGTGTTGGAGAGATTCAGATGCTGAGATGGATGTTCTGTCATATAAGACTAGACAAGCTTAGAAATGACTACATTCATAAAAAGGTTCAAGGAGCATGTATCGAGGATGAAATTGGAGTAGGTAGTTTGAGATGATTTGGTTATGTCTTACGTCGACCACCCGGTGCACCGTAGATGTGGTGAATTAAGTTATTAAAAGGGAACAAGGTAGATCTAAATCACTTGGAAGGAGGTTATTTCCAAGGATCTTTTCTAGAACATGGTAACATATTTTATGTTTAAGTAATCATCAACATTTATCGGAAACAACCTTGCTACTTCTCCGGAGGTAGTGGTATGGACAACGTACATCTTACCCTCCCCAGACCTCACTATGTGGGAATACACTGGGTTTGTTGTTGTTGTTGTAAGTAATCATCAACATTTTAATGCTGGATCCAAAGGGATATCTACAACAAACTTGTTCTTATAATGATCCTAATACTTCTGAAATTACATCATGACTATCTAATTTTTCAGATTTGATCTTCTGTAAAGTGCAGCTTGTATATTCAAAGCATCTAGAATTCCTCTCCTTCCTAATTGTCCATCCGGACAATTTTCCTTGTCTCTGTTTCCTTCATTCCAGTTTGCCGGAAAATCAACAGTGTTGAGACATTGTCCACTGGACGCCCTTCAAATCATATCCTATAAGTAGTTTGTGAATTTGCAATGTTAAAACAGATGGTTAATTGTCTCTGCCTCCTTTCCACATAGATAACATCTTGAACATAGGTGAATTTCCCTCTTTCTAAGTTTCTCCTAAGTTAAAACAGCTCCTCTAGCTACCAAGTAAGTAAAAAAAAAAACACCGGATATAGAATCTTGACTTTCCATGTGTTTCCTAGGCCAAAAGCTTAACTGAAATCCCACCTGATTTAGGTCACTGTATGCAGATCCAACTGAGAACATTCCATTGGTTTATTTCGCATCCGAGGCAATCAAATCTCTCTATAAGTCCCTGAACTGTTCCAATAGCTTCGACATCTCGGATATTCTTGGTATTTCCCTATCTTGTGGTGCTCTTCTGAAGGTTAGGTTCCATCCTTGAGCAGACCATACATCACCGACTGTGGCCTTTTATTGTAGGCTGAGATCATAATGCTGGCCCCACCCATCCATTTGTCCTCCCAAATTAATGTTTTCCTTACATCCTTAATGTTGATTCTCGCCCTACATTTCAAATACATCCACAATTCCATAAGGAGTTGTCACATTTTCAGTAATTTAGTAATCTTCTGTCCCATGCTTGGCTTTAATAGTTCTGACCCATAATATGTATTCTGCTCTGGTGAACCTCCATAACCACTGCAATGGTAAACATTTGTTCTGCTTCTTCAAGCTTTTCCCATTCCACCATCTTTCTATCTGTTAGTAACATTTTAATATAACATTTTTCCATTTAACCTAGTGGAGAGCTCTCTTCTCTTTGTTATGCTGCCACAGGAAATTCCTCCTTACAACATTCAACCTCTCTTCATCTCTAATTGGTAGAGGAAATAGAGACATCATGCATGTAGGAAAAGCATCCAAAATTGATTTAATTAAAAACCAATCTACCACCTAAGGATGGATATTGTGATTTCCATCTCAATAATCTTTTCTCACACCTCTCAGTGACACTATTCCATATGTTTATGGATTTGCCTTTTGCCCAAAGAGGCACACCTAAATACATGGTGTATATATATATTTTTTTGATAAGGTAACATTTGTATTATAAACGAGCACTTAGGTAGTGCATAAAACCCCTTTACAGAGTAAGCATCTAGCTAAAAGAAGATAGAAAAATAAAAAAGAAAAGGCTTCCCATCCTAGCAAGATTCTAAAACTTCTAGGATATCTTCAGCCTCTATAAGGGAGTTCTTTGTACACCAAAAACACAAAAGCAAAATACAGTCTGTCTTAATCTTCTGAAGTGTTCTACTTTTGTCTTCAAAACTTCTAGCATTTCTCTCCTTCCAAACAGTCCACCAAATACAAGATGGGATAGTTCTCCAATAGCTCAAGTTCTTTGCTCCCTTCCCATCTTCCTCCCAACTAGATAGAGTGTCAGCAATCTTGCTAGGCATTACCCATTATATGCCTTTGAGATTGATGAAAATCTTCCATAGTTGACTAGTGAATTTGCAATGTGAAAATAAGTGTCCCACTGTCTCAGCTGCCTCTCCACATAGACAACAATGTGTGACTAAAATTATATTCTTATTCCTCAAATTTTCATGTGTTAACACAGCTTCCTTCGCTAACAACCATGAGAAGCACGCAACCTTCAGGGGGTATTGGTTTTCCAGATTTGTTTCCATGACCACCTGCTAGCTTGTGGCGTGGTTCTATTTAGTAGCTTGTATCCAGAGTTGACCTCGTTAATTCCTTTGTGATATCCACTCCACCAAAGTTTGTCCTTCCCTTCTTTAAAACCTTCAAATGATTCAAGAACTTTAAGGAGTTCCACCATTCTTGGGATTTCCCAATCATTAAAGTTTCGTATGAGGCTTAAATCCCAACCTTGTGGAGACCACATATCAGCCACAGTTTTGTCTTGTTGTTGAGCAAGAGCAAACAAGTCTGGGAACATCTCTGTAAGATTTCTATTGCCTAACCACCGGTCTTTCCAGAAGACAGTTTTGTTACCATCAAAGACTTTGATGGCGACGTGGTTTTGCATTATAGTCCACCATTTCCTGATTGACCTCCAAACAGTTACACTATAAGGATTGGTTGCTTCATTGGTGACCCAACCATTCATATCCCCATACTTCAGCCCGATCACCCTTTTCCATAGAGTTTGTGACTCTTGAACATATCTCCAAAACCACTTCTTTTTCAGTGCTTTACATTGAGTCTTCAAGTTCTTGATACCCAGGCCTCCTTGGTTTTGTTACCTTCCCAAGGAAAAGACCTGATTTTATCCAACCTTTGTACCACACTTGCTGGGATGGAGAATAAGGTCATCATATAGGTTGGGAGGGCATCAAGAACAACATTTATCAAAGTAAGTTTGCCTCCCAGAGATAGATATTGAGCTTTCTATCTGGACGACTTTCTTTCACATTCCTCCATGACATTCTTCCAGATTTCTTTTGATCTTGATTTGGCCCCTAATATATCTCCTCCTAATATATCCACCAACTCTTGTATATTGTCTATTGCAGAAAGATCTGACTCTTTCTCTAGTTAATAGGTAGACCAGAAATTGCCTCAAAGATAATTAAAATGATCCTCATATATGTTAATTGGTTCTGACCAGCATAAAAAAATATCAGTGTGTCATTAGCATGCTGCAAAATGCTGCAAACGTGTAACTTCTGAAATTTTTTTGTGCCACATTAAAACCACTGATCCATCCATTTCTCTGTGTTGTTATTAACATGTTGTTAAGGCCGTCATTGCAATTGTGAAAAGGAAAGGTGAAAGGGGGTCGTCTTATCTCGACCCTCTTTTCAAAACAAAGCAACCTTTGGTGCCCCATTTACCAGAACTGAGGATTTAACAGAGATGACACAGTTTCATACAACTAATCCATTTTGTTCCACATTTCATTTGCTGCAAAATTCTTAACAGAAATGGAATAAGTGGTACCACTAAAATAGTGGGCAAAATGGAAGAAAAAACATATATAAGCGGTACCTATTACATCCTCCTATTTTAATTTATTTACGGAGCATAGAATTGTAGAAAAAAAAGGGGAGTCGTGGAGTAACTGGTAAAGTTGTTGTCATGTGTTCAGGCGGGCACGAGTTCAAGTCATGAAACAGACTTTGGTAGAAATGCAAGGTAAGACTATGTACAATAGACCCTTGTGGTTTAGTCCTTTCCGGGGCCCCGTGCATAGCGGTAGCTTTAGTGCACCAGGTTTCCTTTAAAATTTTAGAAAGAAATGAAGACTCTTTAAACTTGTGGTCTTAAACTTGTCATAACATTTGCGTGAGTATAAAACTTTTGAAACTTGTGGTCTCTAATATTTTATCATATTTTATGGCTATAAAAGCTTCTCATATATGAGTAATTTAAGTTATATTGTTCGCAAATTTAGTAAGAGGTTGTTTTTTAGGGGGAACATACCAAAACGAAAATAGAGTAACGTAAATTGAAACAGAGGGAGTAGTTGAGAATATGTTGTCATCTGCACTTTTACTTTACATCCTATACTTTTGTAGGTAGTCTTGAGGGATTTATGTGTATGTAGAAAATATAAAGAACTTCTAGGTTATCAAAAAAAATATATATATAAAGAAATTCTTGTACTTTTATTTTAATAGTTAAAGAAAAATTGTACAGGCGATTAGACCAATTATATTGTATGGGGTAGAGTGTTGGCCGGTTAAAAGCTCACATCCAAAAGATGAAGGTGGAGAGATGAGGATGCTGCTCTTGATGTGTGATTAGGAGAGATAGGATTAGAAATGAGGGTATCCGAGATACGAGATAAGGTGGAAGTGGCTTAGGTGGTAGACAAGATGCAAGAAGCGATGTTGAGATCGTTTGGGAATGTGGTGAGGAGATGCACGGATGCCCTAATATGGAGGTGTGGGAGATTGACTATGGATGGATTCAGGAGAGGTAGAGGTAGACCAAATAAATTATGGAGAGGTGATTAGACAAGACATGACGCATTTACACCTTATTGAGAACATGACCTTAGATAGGAAAATGTGGAGGACACGGATTAGGATAGAAGGTTAGTAGCAAGGAGTGGGTCTATGTTAGTAGGTAGGAGTGCTTTGTCTTGTTGTCTGTACTAGTAGTTGTAGTGTTACGCTTGTAGATTCTTGTTCTTGGAGTTTTGGTGATGCCTGTTGTTTCATGTAGATTAATTGTAGTATTGTTTTGTGGTAGTCTTGTTTATGTGCTATTTGTTGTTTTGTTACTATCTATTGTTTCTTGTACTTCTGTTATACCTTTTCCTAGAAAATAGGTTGAGCCGGGGGTCTATCGGAAACAACCTCTGCACCTCGCCTCTGAGGTAGAGGTACGGACTGCGTACACTACCCTCCCCGTACTCTCACTTTGTGGGGATACATTGGGTATGTTGTATGATAAAATTGACTTGAGATGAGTTTAGATGGAGTAACATGGTTAGTGAAATGAACTGTTCAACTTGTGTGAGACTGAGGCGTAATTGTATTATTCGTTTGTTGTTGTTATGATGCTGTTCCTCATCTTCTTGATAGGTATTAATGATTTCTTTCTATCTTTTGTTTTCAGGTAAATTATCACTATTACTACTATTTTGGAGATGTACAATGGTAAACTCTTTTGAACTGAAACTGAGGTCTCTGTGGCTCCAATCTCTTTGGTTCTTCATCAGTGCAACATGAATGTATTCCGCAAGCAATTCTAGGCATGGATGTTATTTGTCAAGCTAAATCTGGAATGGGCAAAACTGCTGTTTTTGTTCTTTCAACTCTGCAACAGATTGAACCTGTTGCTGGTCAGGTTGCTGCCATGGTTCTATGTCACACAAGGGAATTAGCTTATCAGGTATGTATTGAGATATGCAAATTTCTTTTTCTCAAAATTTCTTTCTGCTTCCTCATGTAGAAAGGTTTTTTTTTTTTTTTTTTTTTTGTGGGGTTCTTGGGTTTCTGCAGATCTGTCATGAATTTGAGAGGTTCAGCACATACTTGCCTGATATCAAGGTTGCTGTTTTCTATGGTGGTGTAAATATCAAACTTCACAAGGAGCTTCTGAAGAATGAATGCCCTCATATAGTTGTTGGAACTCCTGGAAGAATACTTGCATTGGCTGGAGACAAGGACCTGTCTTTGAGGAATGTGAGGCATTTTGTACTGGATGAATGTGACAAAATGCTTGAAGCACTTGGTATGTGTTAGCTACATAGTATGATTCATGATTCCTGTTTCTAACTTAATCGACGTTCAAAACCGTGCATGAGGCTCTTTCAGTAGCTCTTTTGCTGATTACCTGTGTTTTAAACAGACATGAGAAGAGATGTGCAGGCAATTTTCAAGATGACTCCTCATGACAAGCAAGTAATGATGTTCTCAGCAACACTCAGCAAAGAGATTCGCCCCATTTGCAAGAAATTCATGCAAGATGTAATGCCCTGTGGCCAGCTGTTCAATTTAGAAGTCTTACCATTTTTCCATGATTTCAGCTTTCTGCACGAGATAAGGTGTATCTGGTCCAATTTTCTTTTATAGTGGAGCTCAAAGATGATGAGGGATCACTAGAGTCCAGTAGTTGAGTGGGAATGTGATTGATGCGCTAAAGCTTTTAGTCAGCTTGTTCTTGTCCCAATTTGTTTTGTTATTTTTTCATTTTACTTGTGATGAGATAATAGTCGAAAAGGTCGATTGGTTTGGAGGAGATATGTAGTGGAAATGGAATAATGGTGTGTGGGGCTGGGTGGGTGGGGGGTTGTGTTGATGGTTGCAGCTTTAAGTGGTTTTCTCTCAACATCATGAGAACACATGTTTAGCAACAATAGAAATAGTTGATGTGCTTCTACACTATCTGCAAGGAGAAATTTCAAAGAACCTCGGTTCAGGGGGATCTTGTCCTATTCATTTCATATGGATACAATTAGCTTCACGAAGCTCCTAATTTGCTTTGGTATGACATTTGTTCCTTTCAGCCAATGGAAATTTATGTTGATGATGAGGCCAAGTTGACCCTTCATGGACTTGTACAGGTACATCTTTGGGACCTAGATATGTTCACGTCATTCTTAAAATAGTAGCGTTCTTACCTAGTTTCTATTTCATGATAGCACTACATCAAATTGAGCGAAGCAGAGAAGAACCGGAAGCTGAATGACTTGCTGGATGCTTTGGACTTCAATCAAGTTGTAATATTTGTCAAGAGTGTAAGCCGAGCAGCACAACTGAACAAGTTGCTTGTTGACTGCAATTTTCCATCTATCTGCATCCACTCTGGCATGACTCAGGAAGAGAGGTCTGTATAGCTTTTATTTCAAGTGATCTTCACTTTATTTGCTTGCCCACTAAAGTTCCATTTAATTTATTTTTCAACCATTCTCCACTTTATATGCACTCACATATGTACTTAATTTTGAAACCCAAAATGAGCTCTTTGAGTTATGTCCAAGCTCCATTTGTTGACAATCCTAATAAAGTTATATGTGCGGAGTAAAAATGATGTTATCCAGATATCAGTTCAACAAAATATACTCTTTCTAGGATTCTTCTGTTAGTTGCATTGATTAAATATACTGATTAACCTGCTTTATTAACGTTCTACTATTTTCTTGTTCATTCCTATTTCCCTGTGTAGTTATCAAAACTTGCACATATTGTTGTGTTCAATTTTCATCACTATTGTATGAATTGAGGGGAATTAGAAGGCTGCACCAATTATATATGCTGCCCTCATATTTTTATTAATTTGTATTTGATGCAAGTTTAATCCATAACTATTCTCTGTTGAGTAGATTGACTCGCTACAAGGGTTTCAAGGAGGGGCACAAAAGAATTCTTGTGGCAACTGATTTGGTTGGCAGGGGTATCGACATTGAAAGGGTCAATATTGTTATTAACTATGACATGCCAGATTCTGCAGATACTTACCTTCACAGAGTAATTCATATCTTTCCGGTTCTTGGTTTTCTGTTTCAATTTCTACATCTTATGCAGATATTAATAATTATCTTAGCTATATTACTTTAAGAGCATATGTTGATCGAACATTATGCCCTTAATTAAAAGACTCGTACAATAGACAAAAATGTCATTTACTATTTTTTCAAATTATTATTTTATTTCATTAGGTTACTATAATTTTATTCCTTCCATAATTAAAGACTCGAATTCTTAATTTTCCTTACCTATTTTAAGGATTAAAATTCGTTTAGGCGTAGAATTTGTGTGATATTTTTCATTAGGTTTTCCTTCCATAATTTAAGGATTAGAATTCTTAATTTTTGTTTCATATTAGTTTTTCCCCATATTTTGAGGATTAGAATTCATTTAGGTGTAGAATTTGCATACGAACATTGACACTTTATTTTGAAGTGAGAAATTATGAGACTGAGTATCGTATGAGTTACATATTTTATTCATTCTTTTCCTTGTGAATTTTGGAAAGTTAGATTCTAAACTCTCTTTTCTTTGATCTTTTGATTTGAGATTGAAATTAATGCGTCATAGATTATTGACATTATCTTCTACTCTACTATAATCGTATTTGTTATTATTAATTTTTTACAAGTAGTTGTGTTATATTATTATGCTTACATATTATGTAGTTCGTTTTTCCTTTAAATTATTGTAGAGTGTATTACCAACATAATTTTGACTTTTGATATCAAGTGGCAAAATTTTATCCACCATATTTAATTTTGCTCCTTAATTGTTAGTGTGATGGTGAGTTATCATGTTCCTCTTCAAGTACACTTTGTTTTAAAACTTTTACTTCCATCTTTTTAAAGTTCTGTACTTAATAATATAGCGTGCATACAATAATTTGTTCTTTTTATATACATATATTGTTAATTAACGCAATACACGTGCAAAACATGTACACTTAACTAGTACTTATAAATGTATAGGTGGGTAGAGCTGGTAGGTTTGGAACTAAAGGCCTTGCCATCACATTTGTCTCATCTGCATCAGATTCTGATGTACTTAATCAGGTTAGAGAACTTCGATATTTCTATCCAATTATCTTATTCTATCGATCCTATTATTCTGACTTGCTTGTGCTTTACCAAATATAGGTCCAGGCAAGGTTCGAAGTGGATATTAAAGAGCTTCCTGAGCAAATTGATACTTCCTCATACAGTATGCTGTTACCTGATGTTTCAATACTAGCACTTACTTTCATTTCGTTATGTTTGTTGCTTTTCTGCACCCAAGGGGGTGGCCTAGTGGTTCAATGAAGTGGGTTGAGCACCATGAGGTCTCAAGTTCAATTCTCAGAGAGAGACGAAAAAACACTAGGTGATTTCTTCCCATCTTTTCTAGCATTTGTGGACAGTGTTACCTGGACCTGTTGCTGGTAGGAAGCTAGCAGGTATCCCATGGAATTAGTCGAGGTGCGCGCAAGCTGACCCGGAAGCCACGGTTATAAAAGCAAATGTTTGTTGCATTTTCTCAATTATATAGGCAATGTGAACTGTATTAGTTAAGAAGGTTCTGGAAATTTTAACTATTCTCTGCGTAGAGGTTGAGGACAAATAGGATGTTTTGAAGTGGACATGAAAATAGCCCTTTCTATGCAAACTGGTTATTTTATGTGGACAGAAGTTTCTGTTGTTAAAACTAATAATGAAAATAAGGAGGTAAGCAAAAACAGATCCTTCATATATAATAAACTTGATTGGATTAATCATATATACATATGTATGTATATATCATTAACTATCCTTTTAGTTAACCGAGTATGTAATGAGACTGTAAATAATGAATATTCATCAAGTTATGCGTGGGGCTTGCTTTTTGTGGTTTCGATGAAATAGACGGTGGACTCAATACATAGATTAAACTTTTATGTTTTTTTAAAAGCAAAGTGCAACTTCCTTGGTAAAAGTTTTGCATTGAGTTGAAGTATCCTTTTGCTACACCGAGTTTGGAAGATTTTGTGTATTTTGGCCCCTTAGTAATTTCGCTAACTTAATCTGGTACATTGGCTGCCTATGGGCTGATGAAATCTGATACATTGGCTTGCTAATGGGCTGATGCTGTATTTTCTGTTATTTTTGCTTTTGTATTTCTCTGAAATTTGCAGTGCGTTAAATTGCTTTCAAGCTGTTGATTTAGGCTGCTCAAAAAATAGTCTCGTGTCTGCAGTGCCATCATAGTGGGATGACTTCCTGGAAAATATTCAAGTGAAGGTGCATGAAGATAAGGGAATTAACATTAAGGTCGTTATGCGTTTGTTCAACAAACAGTGTCGGAATTTGAACCAATTAATTTGAAGAATGGATAACATTAAGGTGGTTATGCTTTTGTTCAACAAACAGTGTCGGAATTTGAACCAATTAATTTGAAGAATGGATAGCTTCCTCTGCTTCGGCACTTTTAGATTGATGTACCTTATGGAACCCATACTTGTTTTAGTTAGTTCGAGGACTTCAAATGTTATATGTAATCTTTTTAAGCACACAACTGATGTCCCTTCTGCTGCCTATAGTTGCTACATTAATTCAGGTCAGTTTCCAGAATACTAATTGACATGTATTCGAGAACTATATTTGTGATGAGAAACTGTTAGGTGACAACTGAAACTGAATCTTGAAACTGTGTTAATCTGGAAATAGTCTTTTTTTTTTGGGCTGATTGTGCCTTGGGTAAGATATCGGTGGCTCAAAATAAATCTCTGCGGTTGTCCTAGCTGCACTGCCATGTGAAAAGAGCTCTTTTGATGATATGATGGATACAGCTAAACAAGTTCAGATGGAGATCACCTCTATCAATGGATACTTCTTGAAAAATGCACGGTTCTGTTAATTAGCATGGAAGTTGACTGGTTATCTGTCCTGTTTCCTCTACTATTACCGTTACTGTGTTTTTTATAGACTGCTTTGAAATTGTCTTATAGTTAGCAGTTTGCTCATTGTGCCATAATACATCCAGGGGCTTTCATTTTTTATCATCAAATATACCTTAAAATTTTGCGTGAGGAAAAAAGAATACAGGTGGACATAAACGTATAATTTGTTGGATGATACCTCAAGGTAGGGGCGAGATCTGCGTACACTTCAATTTTTCTAGACCCACATTGTGGGAGTATATTGGGTATTTTGTTTGTACCTAGGAAGATGGAGCTCCAAAAGAGTAGGGATGGAATACAAGTCATATATTAGACTAGATGGAAAAGTAAATCACAGGAAGAATAAATATATAGGTTTTCAACTATTCGATTTTTTTCATATAGGCATTTCAATTAAGTCATGTATTTGTTGAATCTTTTACTCTACAAAATGTGTCAATTGAGTTCAATCTGCTGATGTGGTAAAAAATATAAAATACGTGTAATACACACGTCAATGATGTGGCAAAGTGGCAAATTAAATAATAACATAATGACATTTTAATTTAAAATAATTATAAAAATAATTTTTTAATATAATTAAAAAAAAAATTAATACAACCCACCCCTAGCAGCCCTTCAACCCCCCTCCCCCCTCCTCGTCCATTGAGCACAAAAAGTAAAAAATAATTAAAAAAATTGTATCTTATTCTTCTTCGTATCTCTAAATATTACATATACTACTACTCCTAGAAGGAAAACTCCCCCTCTCCATGGAGAAGCCATTAACGGAGAAGATATAAAGAAGGAGATGATGACTTTCAAAAAAAAAAATTTAATGTTTTTTTATTTTATTGGCTAATGTTTTTTATGTTTAATTTTTTTAGATTAATTATGGTTTCTCACTCAAGTTATATATAAATGATTTTAAAAGAAGCCATTAATGAAGAATAAGATATGAAGAAGATATGACTATATTTTTTTAAAAAAAAAATTTAATGTGTTTTTTTATTGGTTGAGTTTTTTTATATTTAATTTTTTTAATTAATTATAGTTTCTCACTCAATTTATATATGAATGATTTTGAAAGAAGTCACTAATAGAGAAAGAGATATGGAAAAGAAGATATGGTTATTTCTTTTTTTTTATAAAAAAATTTCTTTAATGTGTTTTTTTTATTGGTTGAGTTTTTTTATATTTAATTTTTTTTTGATTAATTATGATTTCTCACTCTCCTTTAAGAGAGTGTATTACATATGTCATGCTGTGTCAAAGTCAATGCCACGTGATTGGATTCAATTAAAATGTTTTGTGAAGGAGTAAAGGGTTCAATAGGTATGACTTATATGAGTTGAATAGTTGACAACCTGTATATGAATATGTATTCAGCCTAAATCACACCTCAAAAGTGTAGATGAATAACGTGAGAAACAGCGCAACCAAAATTGTCAAAACGGAGGTAGTGGGAGACGAAGTTGGGGGTGTATTTGGCAAAGACGGCAATGGTAAAAATGTGGGTAGTTGTGACAATGTCGCTGCTGTTAGCAAGTTGGGAGTTATTGGTCGAGGTAATGATGGTACTCCTGGAATTTGTAGCAACTGATGACAGCCATGACTCTGCCAATGCTTGCAAGGGACATCGCTATGATCATTAAGAAGCAGAGGCAATTCTTGAAAGCATCTATAAAAATAACACTGGTTTTCTTTGGGCAAATCAAAGTGGGATCCTTTTCTTTGAGTAAATCAAAGTGGGATCCTTCGAACCGAGTTATGGTTTCAAATAAGATTAAATGGGCATATATAGGTTAAACTTTGAGAAAGGTTCGAAGAGCTGGATTTGAAGTGGGTGTGGAAGATCGGAAGCTTCTGTCTGTTCAACTTCTTAAATTAACTTGATATTATAAATTATATAAAAATTAATACTGGAGAGACGTGTTGTTATATTGTTATATGACCTATACTACGGGAATTAGTCGCGCTCGTGCTGTGTTAAAAATTTAATTATTTTCTTTAATTAATTTATATTTATTTTAGATTTATCGTCTAATCGTAATATTATCTTGTTATGATTAGATTATGAAGAATGTTTTCGTTCTATAATAAAGTATTAAATTTAACAATTTAACATTTATTAAATGATAAATAGTATATTCTTTATCAATATATTAAAATATTCATCTAATAACAATTTTATCTCATTTCTATTGCACATTCAATGAAGTTGAGATTTTAATTTGAAATGATGTATTTTTTTTTTTTGAGTGTCTAGAAATATTTCACATAATAAAATGATGATAAAATACTAAAAAATTTAGCAACAAATGAAACTTAAATTTAAAAAGAAAAACCCGGATAATGACATAATAATATCTTAGTAAAATTTCTTTCATTCTAAAATGAGGTTTTATCCTTTTTAATTTATCTATATCTTCTTATTTAATAGAATAATCATTTGTATATTTCACTTTATCTCAGTTCATACCATAAGAGTTTAAAACAAATATAAATTTTATGTCAGTGCAAAAAATTTTACTGAAAAATAAGAAAAAAAAAAGCTAGTACTTAAAAGAAGGAAAATAAAAAATTAGCCAAGAGATATTTCCATATAAAAAGAATTTAAATATAATGATAATGATTGAAAGAGAGTACTAATGAATTTCCTGTCTTCTTCGGAAGTATTTTATTATCTTTTCCCAATTAAGTAAGAATATACTTTTCTTATTTTAATATACATTTGCATGTTTTCACTTGCGACCAAATAAAAACTTAGAATGAGAAAAAAATTATCTTACCATCTTAGTGTATTTATAAACACATAAAAAGAATATGTTTTCATAAAAGTAAAATTAATTATCAAAAAACAAGACGTATCACTTGCTAAAATACGCATATATATATATATATATATATATATATATATATATATATA